>NW_015506413.1:47639-52249 GCF_001515645.1 Sinocyclocheilus grahami
CCAAGGTTTTTTCTCCATTCTGTCACCGATGGAGTTTTGGTTCCTTGCCGCTGTCGCCTCTGGCTTGCTTAGTTGGGGACACTTCATTTCCAGCGATATCGTTGACTTGATTGCAAATGATTGCACAGATACTATTTAAACTGAACTGAGCTGGATGATGACATCACTGAATTCAATGATGAACTGTCTTTAACTGAAAAATGAATGTTTACTATTGTGATTTTGCATTATTGGCACACTATTTTTCTAATTAATGCTGTTCAGTTGCTTTGACACAATCTGTATTGTTAAAAGTGCTATATAAATAAAGGTGACTTGACTTGACTCTGTGGTCGACTCTGTGTTAAGGTAAGGCATATTATTCGCAATTATGTGTTGTGGCTGGGTTGTTATAGGTCCACCAAGTCATGTATTGTACAGTGTTACAGCTAAAGGTGCTCGATGTCCTATTTTTCCTGTATAGTAGCTATTTTGTGACATTGTGTGTGTTGTTTCAAGAAAATTTAAATAAAGAGATTTAAAAAAAAAATATATATATAAAGGTTTTAAAATAAAAATGTTAATTGCCACATTCAAATAAAGATTTTAAAATGCATGCAAAGTGTCACTAATTAAACAAGTAGGCTATATATTCAGCCTCTTATGCTTCTGGTAAAAAATGAGTCGATATGCATTAGGGCTGCCCTCAACTAAAGATTTTTCTGGTCGACTAGTATACATTCATTGTAAGCATTAGTCGACTATTAGTCGCACTTTTATTAATAAACCATAATAATTATTCATATTCATAATAATGAACCTTTAATTGCCTACATAGCCTGATAAGCGCTCAAGCGCACGTAAAATAGGCTTGCCACAGCGCACCGGCAAATATAATAATTATGAATGTGTTAGGGAAAAACAGCAAGTACACTGCATTAATGTTTTAATAAACTATTGTTACACTAATGCTTTCTGTTTTCGGTTTAACAGATGAAGTCTGCGACACTGACTCGTCGTCTCTGCAGTATGCGCCTGTATGCATGTTTCATATGAATTACATAATCTGAGAATATTTGTTTTCTATTTGAATTGGTTCATTTAAAAGTTTCACTCTCTATAGATATATTTTCCATGTCTGTAATAAGGCAAGCATACACAGAGTTTCGAAGTGACGCGCTCAAGTTCACAGAGTCCGAGACGGCAGAAAGCGCATCCTGTTTGCTTTCATTATGTTACAAAAGCGCAACGTTTCGTTGTTATTCTGAGTGCACATGAATAAACGTAGAGTCTTTACAGATACAAAAGATGCATTACTCTAATCTGTATGACCAAAAATGACGAAGTATTTTAAGAGCCAATGATCGCACCGGCGCCTCCATCTGTCATGCAGTAGCCCAAGCGTGCTAATGTTCAGCTTCCACACTCTGCACAAACACTTGAACTGTACACTTTTTTACTGTAGGCTATTACCACAAAGACCAGCCCTTAATGATTAGTCTGTCACGGACTGCATCATTTCGCCACTTCATGTGGAAATTTTTTTTTTTGCAACTAAGCAACTAATACAATTTTGGTCATAGGCCTATGCATATAATCAGCCTTTTAATTAGCAGAGTAGAATAATCATGGCTGATAGTAAGACATGCAAACATAAAAGAAAACCAAACTGGACGCGAGAACAGCTATATATTAAGGATATATATATATAGGTCTGTGGATGATGTCAGCATACTTACTAACTATGCACACAGTGATTGGCTGATAGTCTCTGTCAGAGATTTATTCATAGAAATATTGTAGAGCGCAATATTATGTTGCCATATTCAAATAAAGGTTTTAAAATAAAAATGTTAATTGCCACATTCAAATAAAGATTTTAAAATGCATGCTAAGTGTCACTAATTAAACAAGTAGGCTATATATTCAGCATTCACAGGTCTGGCAGGATATCCATATGCTCACCTAACATTCATCGACCTCAAATATGGCTTATCATCTGAAATATGTATGTAGTAGCAACTTTACATGACAGCTCAATCTAATGTTAGCCTAGAAAAATTTAACTAATTAAACAAGTAGGCTATATATTCAGCATCCACAGGTCTGTGGACGATTCAGTCAACATGGGACTGCATTATGTTCTGCAACATCTAGACAGACCAGGATCCTGTTCGTGGACTTCAGCTCAGCCTTTAATACTATCATCCCAAACCTCCTCCAGCCCAAACTAACTCAGCTCTCCGTGCCCACCTCCGTCTGTCAGTGGATCAACAGCTTCCTGACAGACAGGCAGCAGCTAGTGAGGCTGGGAAAATACACATCCAGCACCCGTATAATCAGCACTGGAGCTCCTCAGGGTTGTGTTCTCTCCCCACTGCTCTTCTCCCTGTACACCAACAACTGCACCTCTAAAGACCCCTCTGTCAAGCTCCTGAAGTTGGCAGACGACACCACACTCATCGGCCTCATACAGGACGGTGAGGAGTCTGCTTACAGTCAGGAGGTTAAAGAGTTGGCTGTCTGGTGCAGTCTCAACAACCTGGAACTCAACACGCTCAAAACTGTGGAGATGACCGTGGACTTCAGGAGGAACCCCCCTGCTCTTCCTCCACTCATCATCATGGACAGCACTGTGACTGCAGTGGAGTCATTCAGGTTCCTGGGCACCACTATCTCTCAGGACCTGAAGTGGGACACTCACATAGGCTCCATTGTTAAAAAGGCCCAGCAGAGGTTGTACTTCCTTCGCCAGCTGAGGAAGTTCAACCTGCCACAGGAGCTGCTGAAACAGTTCTACTCCGCCATCATTGAATCTGTCCTCTGCACTTCTATAACCGTCTGGTTCAGCTCAGCTACCAAATCTGACCTCAGAAGACTACAGACGGTAGTTCGGACTGCTGAGCAAATCTTTGGTACAACCCTCCCTTCTCTCCAAGAACTGTACTCATCCAGAGTGAGCAAAAGGGCTGGCAAAATCACTATGGACCCCTCACATCTAGCACACTCCCTCTTTGAACTGTTGCCATCTGGTCGACGCTAAAGAGCTCTGAGCACCAGAAAGGCCAGACACAGGAACAATTTCTTCCCTCAGGCAATCTATCTCATGAACACTTGACAATAACTGTGGAACATACATTATTTATTCACTCATACACTTATTTGCCTAACATACTCAGTCTACATTTCAATTTGCACATAATATACCTGTACATACAACGGTCTATTGTTATATACCTGTACATACAATTATCGATTTGTACAAACCCAATTCCAAAAAAGTTGGGACACTGTACAAATTGTGAGTAAAAAAGGAATGGAATAATTTACAAATCTCATAAACTTATATTTTATTCACAATAGAATATAGATAACATATCAAATGTTGAAAGTGAGACATTTTGAAATGTCATGCCAAATATTGGCTCATTTTGGATTTCATGAGAGCTACACATTCCAAAAAAGTTGGGACAGGTAGCAATAAGAGGCCAGAAAAGTTAAATGTACATATAAGGTGGACAGCAATAACAGCTGGAGGACCAATTTGCAACTTATTAGGTCAATTGGCAACATGATTGGGTATAAAAAGAGCCTCTCAGAGTGGCAGTGTCTCTCAGAAGTCAAGATGGGCAGAGGATCACCAATTCCCCCAATGCTGCGGCGAAAAATAGTGGAGCAATATCAGAAAGGAGTTTCTCAGAGAAAAATTGCAAAGAGTTTGAAGTTATCATCATCTATAGTTCATCATATCACCAAAGATTCAGAGAATCTGGAACAATCTCTGTGCGTAAGGGTCAAGGCCGGAAAACCATACTGGATGTGTGTGAGTGAGTGTGTGCACAGGTGTGTGGAGTCAAGGTAACGGAAAAGGAGTCCGGGAGGATGGGAAATGGCGACCTCTGGTGGTGAGAGGGAGAACACCAGACGCCAGACCCTGACAGGACCCCTCCTCTAAGGAACGGCTTCCAGACGTTCCACAGCACCCCCCCCAGGGGAATGGCCAAGCGGGGATGGAGTAGGGGGAGGGATGGGGGGCCAGGTCCGTGTGGTAGCGGGGGACCTGGGGACTGGGGCAGAGCCGGTGGAATGGGCACCCAGGGCAGAACCACCGGCCAAATGACGTGTGATGCTGCCGCCTTGAAAAGAATGGAGGCGAGTTCCACCGCCACTTCCGGAGCCTTGTGAGCGGGCACCGCCGCTTTGAGAACCTCATGAGCGGGTACCGCTGCTTCGGGGGAACTGAGAGCGGCCACCGCCGCTTCCGGAGCCTTGTGAGCGGGCACCGCCTCTTTGAGAACCTCATGAGCGGGCACCGCCGCTTCGGGGGAACTGAGAGCGGCCACCGCCGCTTCTGGAGCCTTATGAGCGGGCACCGCCACTTCAGGGGAACTGAGAGCGGCCACCGCTGCATTGGAGGCACTGCGAGCAGACACCGCTGCCTCGGGGACTCTGCGAGCGGACCACGCCGCTCACGCCGACATCAGCTGAGGTTCCTGCACGCTGCGTACCAGCCCGCGATGCTCCAGGAACGGGCGTGAGGTACTGGGTGCAGCAGACGAGGTCTCTGATGACTCTGGGATGGCCGCCTCAGGAGAACTGTGAGCAGGCTCTGCAGCCAGCTCCATCCTGAT
>NW_015506413.1:55086-62631 GCF_001515645.1 Sinocyclocheilus grahami
CCCTCCTCTAAGGAACGGCTTCCAGACATTCCCGAGCGCCCAACCAGGGGACGGCAGAGCGGAGTAGGGGGAGGGATGGGGGGCCAGGTCCGTGTGGTAGCGGGGGACCTGGGGACTGGGGCAGAGCCGGTGGAATGGGCACCCAGGGCAGAACCACCGGCCAAATGACGTGTGATGCTGCCGCCTTGAAAAGAATGGAGGCGAGTTCCACCGCCACTTCCGGAGCCTTGTGAGCGGGCACCGCCGCTTTGAGAACCTCATGAGCGGGTACCGCTGCTTCGGGGGAACTGAGAGCGGCCACCGCCGCTTCCGGAGCCTTGTGAGCGGGCACCGCCTCTTTGAGAACCTCATGAGCGGGCACCGCCGCTTCGGGGGAACTGAGAGCGGCCACTGCCGCTTCTGGAGCCTTGTGAGCGGGCAGCGCCGCTTTGAGAACCTCATGAGCGGGCACCGCCGCTTCGGGGGAACTGAGAGCGGCCACTGCCGCTTCTGGAGCCTTGTGAGCGGGCAGCGCCGCTTTGAGAACCTCATGAGCGGGCACCGCCGCTTCGGGGGAACTGAGAGCGGCCACTGCCGCTTCTGGAGCCTTGTGAGCGGGCAGCGCCGCTTTGAGAACCTCATGAGCGGGCACCGCCGCTTCGGGGGAACTGAGAGCGGCCACCGCCGCTTCTGGAGCCTTATGAGCGGGCACCGCCACTTCAGGGGAACTGAGAGCGGCCACCGCTGCATTGGAGGCACTGCGAGCAGACACCGCTGCCTCGGGGACTCTGCGAGCGGACCACGCCGCTCACGCCGACATCAGCTGAGGTTCCTGCACGCTGCGTACCAGCCCGCGATGCTCCAGGAACGGGCGTGAGGTACTGGGTGCAGCAGACGAGGTCTCTGATGACTCTGGGATGGCCGCCTCAGGAGAACTGTGAGCAGGCTCTGCAGCCAGCTCCATCCTGATGGCTGAGCCGCTCAACTGCAGAGCCAGGTTGACGTAGTCCTCCAGCGCCTCCTCGGGGTGCCAGAATGGCATAAGGGCTCTGAACGGCTCGGCTAGGCCACCCCAGAAGCAGACTAGTGCGCAGGTCCTCTCCGTCGCCGACTGGTGAGCCACTCCCATGAAGTCCATGGCGTACTCCTCAATGCCCCGGTCTCCCTGGCGGACATTGAGGAACCTTCCTGCTGGACCCATGCTTGGCGGATTATTCTGTCACGGTGCGGTTAGGAAAGACACCGTGTAAGCAAGGGTCTGGGTCCAAATGCAGGCTTTTATTGACTGCCGGGAAAACTGAATCAAAACCAAAACAGAAAACACAAACAGAGCTAAGACTTTGACACAGGCTTGAAATAGAAAAGGGAATCTGATGCAATACGGCCACGTAGAGCTTGCATCAGTTCCGTAACCACACTTAATACAACTCCTAACAATTATTAATCATCCGCCCAGAGAGGCGTGGGGAAGGCGTATAAATAGCCCTCAGGATGGGCCACAGCTGTGTGTGAGTGACTGTGTGCACAGGTGTGTGGAGTCAAGGTAACGGAAAAGGAGTCCAGGAGGATGGGAAATGGCGACCTCTGGTGGTGAGAGGGAGAACACCAGATGCCAGACCCTGACAGGACCCCTCCTCTAAGGAACGGCTTCCAGACATTCCAGAGCACCCCCCCCAGGGGAACGGCCGAGCGGGGATGGAGTAGGGGGAGAGATGGGGGGCCCAGGTCCGTGTGGTAGCAGGGGACCTGGGGACCGGGGCAGAGCCGGTGGAATGGGCACCCAAGGCAGAACCAGCGGCCAAATGGCGTGTGATGCTGCCGCCTTGAAAAGAACGGAGGCGAGTTCCACCGCCGCTTCCGGAGCTTTGTGAGCCGGCACCGCCGCTTTGAGAACCTCATGAGCGGGCACCGCCGCTTCGGGGGAACTGAGTGCGGCCACCGCCACTTCTGGAGCCTTGTGAGCGGGTGCACAGGTGTGTGGAGTCAAGGTAACGGAAAAGGAGTCCGGGAGGATGGGAAATGGTGACCTCTGGTGGTGAGAGGGAGAACACCAGACGCCAGACCCTGACACAGTGAATATGAGTCTAGGCTAAAACAATGCTGAATTTGGGCTGTCAGTGAAAATTTTGTAGACGTCTAACCATAGCCCAAGAATAGACTAGTCATCAAATAGACAGCTAACGAATGCCTACATATATAGGCTACATCTAATAGACAACAAAATGGCAATCCATCCAAACAAATTAAATATACAGCTTTTATTAAGAAAAAAACATTTTTAACAACTTGGACAACTTAAGACAATACAAAAGAATTATAGACAAAATTAAATTTTATAAATACAATACACTTAAATATAAATATTATGATAAAAAATCTGGAGTTTTTAACAACTTAAGATAATAAAAATATAAAAATGAATTAAAAAAAAAAAAAAAAGATATTTAAAAGAAAAAATATATAATACAAATCAAGAGCATGTTATCACACTTAACATTAAAACATAAATGACAACATAAATAAAGATTAATCCTTTTGTTGGTTTACTTATTTTAAAGGGGTCATATGACGTTGCTAAAAATAACATTATTTTGTGTATTTGGTGTAATGCAATGTGTTTATGCGGTTTAAGGTTAAAAAACATATTATTTTCCATATAATATACATTATTGCTTCTCCTCTATGCCCTGCCTTTCTGAAACACGTCGATTTTTACAAAGCTCATCGTTCTAAAAAAGCGAGGTGTGCTCTGATTGGCCAGCTATCCAGTGCGTTATGATTTTGTCAAAGATGAGAGCTTTAGTGAGGAAATGTTGTTTTGGAGAGTTTTTTGTTTGTTTGTTTGTTTTTTACCATTGCTGCCCAGATCTTTTCAATTTCCAACCGCTTTTCCAGATGTTGAAACTTCTCCTCAGTTTCTCCAATTCTTCTGAGTGTGTTCACTGTATAAATGAATATGGACTAATCTTTGTCAAAGCTGTGTTTGTTCTGTTGTTTGCTCTTTTGCCTCTTCTTGCGCTGCTTTAAAATCGATTGAGTTTGTAAACACGTACAAATGATAAAACTTTTATTCTATTATGTGTATTTGGTGTAATGCAATGTGTTTATGCGGTTTAAGGTTAAAAAACATATTATTTTCCATATAATATACATTATTGCTTCTCCTCTATGCCCTGCCTTTCTGAAACACGTCGATTTTTACAAAGCTCATCGTTCTAAAAAAGCGAGGTGTGCTCTGATTGGCCAGCTATCCAGTGCGTTATGATTTTGTCGAAGATGAGAGCTTTAGTGAGGAAATGTTGTTTTGGAGAGTTTTTTGTTTGTTTGTTTGTTTTTTACCATTGCTGCCCAGATCTTTTCAATTTCCAACCGCTTTTCCAGATGTTGAAACTTCTCCTCAGTTTCTCCAATTCTTCTGAGTGTGTTCACTGTATAAATGAATATGGACTAATCTTTGTCAAAGCTGTGTTTGTTCTGTTGTTTGCTCTTTTGCCTCTTCTTGCGCTGCTTTAAAATCGATTGAGTTTGTAAACACGTACAAATGATAAAACTTTTATTCTATTAAATTTTGCAATTAATCTTCTGAACACATGCGTGCTGAACCGTGGGCCTAGTCATGGATCACTATCAACTACGATCTGCTCCCTTCATTAAAATGTCACAGTTCCTAAACATGACAACAAATAATATAGATAAATAATGAGCACATGTCAAAACTAAAACACAGATACTTACAAGTAGGGATGGGTATCGTTAAGGTTTTAATAGTATTACTACACTTACCGATACTGCTTATCGATTTCGTACTTTAACGGTATTCTTATTGCTACTTTTTGTTATATACAGTGGGTACGGAAAGTATTCAGACCCCCTTAAATTTTTCACTCTTTGTTATATTGCAGCCATTTGCTAAAATCATTTAAGTTATCAAATGAAATGAAATAAACAGTGCTGTCATTTTTCCATGAAGTTCTACTAACATTACTGTTCAGGTAAGTAATAGCCTACAAAAGAAATCTAAAAGTAATCAAATGTAAATGAACACTGCATAGTTTTCATTGTATGTATTGATAGATTAATGCTTATTAAAGCTATAACGTTATTCAGATTAAGAGCAGATTTGCATTTTGATGGCCCAAGCGCCAGTCTGTCACTTTAAGACAATATATTGACACACATCGGATTTTCTCCCAACTGTTCTCCTCCACTTAAGACATAAACTGTGTTTAAGTAAATACTCTCCAAGCCGGCCAGTTTGACATATTTTTGTGTGTATTTCGTTTGGACATGCGCCCGAAGCTCAAAGTGTAATTTGTTTGTTCATTTTGGAGCTCGCCATTGCGCACACATTTCAGCCTGCACTGTAAAAAAAATTCTGTAGTTTTTACAAAATAATTTTGGCAGCTGTGGTTGCCAGAATAAATTTGTAAAAAATACAGAAAAACTGTAAACACATTTACGGCCAAAAACTGTACATTTTACAGTATAAAACTGTAATTTACAAACAAGAATGTAAACCAGTAAATTCAACAATGCACACTGCTATTAAAATCTGTTTTGTACCTTTAACATACTGACAACCACCATAATAATGCAGGTGGTAAAAGAGAAAGCCACATGAAGAATCAAAGCTCATCACAAGTAGCTTCGCCACAAGCAGAAGTATATACTAATAAATAGAAGGTGCACAGAGTCATTCATGCAAACACAAAACACCATCATGGTAACACATATGATACTTAAATAATGCGTTAAACTTTCATTAAACAACAGAAGATGTAACATAAAGCCCAAATATACATAACTAATAACAAAAACTATTAAAAAAACATGATTATTTAAACAAAATACTTTCAATTGTGGAGTGTCATGCAGGGAATTCTGGGAATATCAGTTTACAGTTTTTTACTGTAAATTATACATTGATTTGTTATTTTTACTTCTAAAAACTATAAAATTAACAGCATTTTACTGTAAAATTACATGAAATGTCTGGTTAGATATTTAAAATTTTTTCCCTGTATATAGTACGGGAACTTACTGTTACCCTATTAACAGTTTTTTTTCCATAGCGTTTTTACAAAATTTTACAGTTAAAATTACACTTATTTTTTACAGTGTGGGGAACAGCGTCTCTTGTGCGGATTGTGCTTTCAACGTTTTATTATCAAACATTTCCCGCAATTTAGAAACAGTAAAGACGGCATTTTACAACAATCACCGATTGAGCTGATTCTGACGTTAAGTTAGGGTTTTAGGGAGGAAGGAATGGGAAAGAAGTTGCGGAATACGAAATGCAGCTAGTTTTTAAAGGGGTCATAGGATGCTTTTTTAAAGATCATTATTTTGTGTATTTGGTGTAACAGAATATGTTGAGATTCTTTAATGTTAAAAAAACACATTATTTTTCAAATACTGTACATTATTCCGACATGCAGTCTGCTCTGATTGGCCAGCTGACCCAGTGCATTGTGATTGGCTGAACACCGCAAGTACTCTCCAAAGAGAAAGGAAAACTTGAAATCGCATCATATGACCCCTTTAATATGAACTAGGCAGAGATGAGATTAAAAGAAAATACCAAGTAATCTTTTCTGAAGACAGTCAGTTCCCCTCAGAAACACATTCATATAAACCCCCAAATCAATATTGAGGATTTTCGTCTAATAGTTTGTGCATCATGAACAGTGAGTGATCTGCCTGCTACAGTATTTTTCTCTGTGCGTCAGTCTTCAACGTCTCTGGCCTGTGTTAACGGGCGTTTACAGACTTCATATTTTCACATAAATTACATTTTGGAAAACGATTGCATTGCAACACAGTTTGTGCAAGTCCAGAACAGAGACGAGTTGCTTGCAACAAGACAAAAAACAACTGGTTGCCGATCGCGTAAGTTCCAGGGGCAGCTCTTTAAGTTCAGCCAGCCTACACACACGTGACTGACCGCTCGCTCGCACCAATAAGAGGAGGAGGGTTGTGTTACTCTCTACACTGCACTCAAGGGATTCCTACACGTTCAGTCTTTGAAGAGACATGAAAAACAGTGCATACCGCAGGAACGGTATAACGGAAAATATTAGCGGAAAATATTAGTTTTGAAACCGTGAAATTTTCAAATTGCGGTATACCTTGAAACCGGTAATCGGCCCATGCCTAATCAGGTCTATACTTAACTGAGACGTTGAAATGACGGCTATTGCTTGCTGGGTTTTCACTTCCAGCCTTCACGAACAATAATATATAGATTATAAGTGATTAAATACAAGATTAATAGTAGTTATTAAGATTGATGTTGTTTGGAATTGGTAAAATGTTCTTGGAAAAAGATATAATCAGAATACTTGCATAATAATTATGTGTAGCAGGGTGGTATAACCCTTATTGCTATTGGCTGGGGGTATGCTGGAACTTTAAACCTATCAGAGCTTGTTGTCGGGACTATAAAAACGGGAGTGTTTTGTAGCTTGAGATGCGGACTGGGGTTAGCATCAACTGTGCTGAGACTGGAAAGGATGGATGCAGGTAGTATGGATGATGAAGATAATTCTTCAATAATTGATAGTGAGGGATGGTCTCAGGTACCAGATGCATCAAACAAACGAAAAAATTGAGAATCTGAGTCGGATGACAATATCACAGAGATAGGAGGAAATAATAAAACCAGGAAAATGGAGGTGGAATATAAAGTAATAGTATCATTTTCCGGAAAAAAACGAAAACATCAACAATCCAATGAAATTTACGAAAATAATAAAGAAAGTACTAGGCAATGTTAACTCTGCAAGGTACTTAACAAACAATCGCGGCCTCATTTTTTGTGTAAATAGAAAGCAACAAGAGAATGCGTTAAAGATCAAAGAGCTAGGTGGTGCAGCAGTCAAATGTCATGTACCGGGGGAACTTGATCATCTTAAAGGAGTAAGGGGGGTGCCTGTGTCCTTATCTGAAGAAGTATTAAAGACACAGATAAAGAATGAAATGGTGACAGAAGTGAAGCATTTGCAAAAAATGGTAGGAAAGAAGATAGTACTACTGTTGTATTAACATTCAATTGCAAAAACTTGCCGGAACGCATAAAAATGGATATATGTGCTATACGGTTCGCCCGTATATAAGACCAGCACTGAGATGTTTTAACTGCCAAAGATTGGGACATGTTGCAGCAGTTTGTAAAGGGAGAAGAAGATGTTGCAAATGTGGCGGAGATCATGATTATGGGCAATGTGGTGAGGGGATTGAAGCTAAATGTTGTAATTGTGGAGGTCCACACAGTGCAGCGTTTCTAGGCTGTAAAGCCCAAAAACTAGCTACAGAAGCAATGAAATACAAAACAGTACAAAATATTTCAAATGCTCAAGCAGTTAAGCAAGTACAAGCTGTTAATGGAAATCTGAAGGAAAACAACACAACCCAATTTAAAGATACATGCAGTCATAAATGTCTCTTGGATGGAAGTGCAAAAATGCTTGTGGTAAACAAAATTAATTTTGTGGCATTTATAGCAGAAGTCATTAATTGCTCAGCTCAAACAGCGAAAAGAACCGAAAAGCTGAAAATCATAATATC
>NW_015506413.1:63675-67499 GCF_001515645.1 Sinocyclocheilus grahami
AAAAATGGTAGGAAAGAAGATAGTACTACTGTTGTATTAACATTCAATTGCAAAAACTTGCCGGAACGCATAAAAATGGATATATGTGCTATACGGTTCGCCCGTATATAAGACCAGCACTGAGATGTTTTAACTGCCAAAGATTGGGACATGTTGCAGCAGTTTGTAAAGGGAGAAGAAGATGTTGCAAATGTGGCGGAGATCATGATTATGGGCAATGTGGTGAGGGGATTGAAGCTAAATGTTGTAATTGTGGAGGTCCACACAGTGCAGCGTTTCTAGGCTGTAAAGCCCAAAAACTAGCTACAGAAGCAATGAAATACAAAACAGTACAAAATATTTCAAATGCTCAAGCAGTTAAGCAAGTACAAGCTGTTAATGGAAATCTGAAGGAAAACAACACAACCCAATTTAAAGATACATGCAGTCATAAATGTCTCTTGGATGGAAGTGCAAAAATGCTTGTGGTAAACAAAATTAATTTTGTGGCATTTATAGCAGAAGTCATTAATTGCTCAGCTCAAACAGCGAAAAGAACCGAAAAGCTGAAAATCATAATATCTGCAGCTGCTCAACATTTGAGTATTACTGAAATTTCAGTTGAACAGATTCAAACATTACTTGGACAAACCGAGGGAACTACAGTGTTATGTGATCCTTCGGGAAGTCAAAGAAGTAAAACCATTAAATGAAAATACTACAATGGAATGCCCGAAGTTTGATTGCGAATGGCCAAGAATTTAAAAGACTTGTACATCAGTTAACAATTTTACCAGACATTATTTGTATTCAGGAGACTTGGCTTCATCCACAATTAGATTTTGTCATTCCTGGTTACAAGTCAGTTAGAAAAGATAGAATTGGATCAAATGGTGGGGGATGTGGAACCTTTGTTAAAAATGGAGTGGCTTTTAGAGAGATAATATTAGATACCCAGAGTGAATGTGTTGTGGTAGAGGTATGGTCACAGGAAGGTGGGATAAAGGTGGTCAACTTTTATAATCCTTGCAATCATTAGATGAATTGAATATAATAAGAAGGCTGGGGATAATTTAATATGGTGTGGGGATTTTAATGCACTTTGGGGAAGTTTATGCACAGATTGGAATGGAAGGGTTGTAGAAGAGTTTATGGAGGAACAATCTTTAGTGTGTTTAAATGATGGGAAGGGAACTCGATTCGATATAAGGGATTCTTCAACTTCTTGTCTAGATCTAACAATAGTTCCGGGAACTATAGCACTGGAATGTAGATGGGAAGTCCTAGATCATTCAACATTAGGTAGTGATCATTTTCCAATAATATGTGCTTTTGGAATGGAAATTTATCAACAAAATAAAACAAAGCAAACCAGGTGGGAATTTGATAAAGCTGACTGGAAAAAATGTAACAAGTTATGCATTGATGGAATGGAGAATTATAGTACTGAAGATGATATAGACTTATGTTCTGGAAGATTAAATACAATTATTATTAATGCAGCTGAAGACTCCATTCCTAAATCTGAAAGTAAAAATAGGTTGAGGATTGTTCCTTGGTGGAATGAAGAGTGCACTAAAGCAGTCAAAGATAGAAATAGAGCATTCAGGGAGCTTAGGAAAACATTAATACCTACAAATGTGCTAATTTATCAGAGGAAACGGGCTCAGGCAAGGAAGATAATTAAGCAAGCCAAAAAGAGGTATTGGCAATCATTTTGTAACACAATAGGTAAGTGTATTATCTCAGATGGTGAATGTAGAAAATGGAACTCCTCAGGGAAGTGCTATAAGTCCTATATTATTTAACATAATGATCAATGATGTGTTTGAAGGAATTCATCCAGGAATTTCAACAGCATTATATGCTGATGATGGAGCAATGTGGAAGAGAGGGAAAAATGTTAAATATATTGTACATAAAATTCAGGAAGCAATAGAGGGCGTAAAGAAATGGTCAGTGGAATGGGGATTCAGATTCTCTATATCCTAAACGTGTTGTCAGTTTTTTACAAAAAAAAGGATTGCAGAAAATATTAAACTTTATTTATATAAACAACCATTAGAAAGGGTAACAAAATTTAAATATTTAGGTCTGTGGTTTGATTCTAAATTAACGTGGAAAATCCATATTGACTACATTGAAAAGAAATGTAGTAAAGTACTAAATCTAATGAGATGTATAGTAGGCCAAGAATGGGGGGCAAATAAACAATCAATGATCACCTTATACTGTGCACTTCTACGATCTGTTTTAGATTTTGGGTGTATTATATATGGATCTGCCTCAATCAGTATGCTTAAAAAGTTAGATCTTATTCAAGCATGAGCTTTGAGATGTATTACAGGTGCAATTAAAACAACTCCAATCTCAGCAATGCAAGTTGAAACAGGAGAGTCCCCATTAGAAATAAGACGTAAAAAATTATCTGTTGCTTACTGGATCAATTTACAAGGGCATAATTCAGATCATCCTACAAAATCAATATTAGAGGGGAGTTGGGAGACAATGAACTTAACAGGAACAGGGTTTGCATGGGAAGTAAAGGATTGGGCTGCAAAAATGTCACTAAATATATTACAAAAACCCATTTATATCAGAACAGTTTATTATGCATTTCTGCCAATATACACTGATGGCTCAAGAAACCCAGAAATAGGTCAATAGGTCGTAATGATTTTATTGAATATAAGAGGAACCAAGCAATTGTTAGGAAAGTAATTAGATATGCGAAAAGAAATTATTGGAGGAAATATTGTGAAAGTATAGGTGAAGAAACTGAAATCAGTTTTGTGTGGGGTATGATTAGAAAGAATAATATTCCAGTTATTATGAGTGGAAGTAAACCAGCTGTTTTGGATATTGAGAAAGCTGAAGTTTTAGCCAAAGCTTTTGTTAAAGTGCATAGTAATGATAATCTTCCAGAAAATATATGAAAAGATATAGAGCGAGTTGTTTAAGGGATAATCCTGAATTATTATCTCATAGGGGAATGACAGGAAGTACGTTAGTGCGTTTTCCTTATATGAGCTAAAAAGGGCTATAATTGGGGCTAAGCTAACTTCTCCAGGAAAGGATGATGTGTGTTATGAAATGGTAAAGCACCTTTCAGATAAGTCACTTTATATATTGTTACGTCTTTTTAATAAAGTATGGGAAAAAGGGAGTTTACCGACTACATGGAAGCATGGGATAATTATTCCTATTGCAAAACCAGGAAAGGATCATTCTGTGGCAACTAGTTACAGGCCTATTGCCTTAACGTCAAATCTCTGTAAAATCATGGAGAGAATGGTTATTTTTAGACTAAATCATGTGTTGGAAAGTAAAGGATATTTTTCTCCTTTCCAGAGTGGGTTTAGGAAAGGTAGGAATACGATGGATGTGGTGTTATGTCTAGAATCTGACATAAGGAAGGCCCAAGTTAATAAGGAAATTTTAGTAGGGGTATTTTTAGACGTGGAAAAAGCATACGATATGATTTGGAAAGAGGGGCTTCTAATTAAATTGGATAATATGGGTATTGGAGGAAGTATGTTTAACTGGTTTCATAGTTTTCTTGTTGATAGATCTATTCAAGTTAGGGTGGGATCTTCTTGTTCCAAAACATATTTTATCGAAAATGGTACTCCCCAAGGAAGTGTGTGTAGTCCCGTCTTATTTAATATAATGATTAATGAAATTTTTTCCCAGGTTAATTTAGGAGTTGAAAAGTCTCTGTTTGCAGATGATGGAGCTATGTGGAAGAGAGGTAGGAATGTTCAATATGTGGTTAAAAGTATGCAGAATGCAATTAATGAAGTGGAAAAATGGACAGATAAATGGGGATTTCGTTTATCAGTGTC
>NW_015506413.1:68432-90615 GCF_001515645.1 Sinocyclocheilus grahami
GGCCATACTGCTTTAAATTCTTCTCTATATAAAATGAATAAGCATGAGTCTGGGAACTGTAGTCTGTGTGGATTACCAGAAACAGTAGAGCATGCACTATTACGCTGTTCTGCTTATGATAATGAAAGAGCATTTCTGTTGGAAGAATTAAAAGAAATAGGGATAGGAAATATGACACTTAAAACGTTGTTGAATAATGGCTTGAATCATTATAAAGTATATAATGCTTTAATGACATTCCTAAAAAAAGTAGATCTGTTTAACAGGATTTAGAAGAATTTAAAAAAAAAATATTTTCTATTATTATTATATAATTTATCATTAAATATTTTTTATGTATTTATTTAAAAAAAAAATTTTTTTTTATTATTATTATTTTTTTTTGTTCTTCCTATTCCATCAATGGTCCACACTCCAGCCCAGTAGGTGGCGGGAATGCACCTATCGTTTGTTTGCCAACCGCCATAAAACTCCAAAAGAAGAAGAAGAAGCTTGAGATGCACCATTGGTGGTACTGCCTCTTTTTGTGGCTCCTTCCATTGTGAATTGACGGTAAGTGTAGTAGCGGTGAAGTCGCAAATTTGTGGAAGGATACAGGGGATGGTAACATCAATGTTATCGCCAGGATCGTTGTTTCTGGTTTTCTGGCTGCTGTATGTTGGACGCTCACGGTGGTTTACAGGTAGGCTTGTGGAGTTGTTAAAAGGAGTTTTGTTTATTAACAAGAGAGGCTGATTTGTTATGTTTGTAGTTGTCACACAAAAAGCCTGCATTTCCTATGACTGGTAACGATGTGTAGTACGCCGCCATAAAGCTCCCGCGGAATGTATAATTGTGAGTTTCCTTGATTTTAATTCTCAGTATATTGTGAGTAACTCACTTTTCCATGTTCGGCAGGTAACTGCACGTGCAAGGGTGGCTGTGATTTTGGTTAGTTTGGGGCAGAATACATCTACTGCTGTGACGGCGCTGCTGTTTTGCCTGGGTCTCATCTTGATTTAATTTGGTTACGTGTGTGTGTGTATTGTGGTTGTGAGTTATTTGTTTCCTTGAGCAAATATTTGACTATCTGTGGTTTTGTTTCGGAGTGTAATTGTTTAGGTTTTTGTTTTGTGTGTGGGGTGTTTTGTAATTTCTCGTATTTTTCAGTCAACTTGTGTAGTGGGAGAGCCCAATTGTGGTTGTAATGCGTACACCGAGTGTTGTGTGTGTGTGTTTTTTTTTTTTTATTTTATTAATTTTTTTTATTTTTTAATAAGTTTGCTGCGCTTTCTCAAGTGGGTTTTTCTAATTTTCGAGTTGGGTGGAAGGCTGAGGACTCCTGCTGGCCACCCCCTTTACTTTCAATTTTTTTTGTGTATCTGTATGTATAATTTGAAATTGTGTTTTTGTGATTTGAGACCTTGTGTAGAATTTATTGTATGGTGTGGTTTTAACTTTTTCTATTTCAATAAAGTGCTTGTCTTTTTTTTATATGTCCTGTCCACGTCTTCATGCTCACCCTGTCTTGGTAGCGAACCTATGTGCCTTTTTGATAAGGTTATTTCCCAGTGTATTCTGGGTGGTGTAGTCCATTTAATAGTTAGATATTAGTTTTGTAAATGCTTCCAATTTGACTGCCTTCGCCACATCTGCATGCACTGTATTTTTTCCTCTTCTGCTGTAGTGGTAATGCAAGAAATGTTGTCAAGGCAGCCAATCAGAATTTAGCAGCCTGGTCTCTGATTGGCTGGAATTATGGCATATTGTAACGGCTCACTTGCTCAACACAACCCAGCGTTGACATTTAGAGAGCACTGAGGGCGGGCATCAAGGGAGCAAGTTAGTGAAACGTTGCACGCGCAAAAGAGAAGGTCTGCACAACCAAAAACTTTATATAAATGCAAAAGTGATTTTCGTGCGCTCCTATATACTTTAAAAAAAAAAAAATTTCTTTGCGACACCAACATTTTCTCCACGAAACTCCGATCGCGCACGTGCAAAATGCACTTGTGCGCTCAAAATATGATCTTTCTCGCGCAGAATTGTGCCAGAGATCTAAGCCTATACAACCCTAGGCTCCAGCTTCGCACAACCCTAATAAATATAAAGCAGTTTGGATAATGGAATGGATAAATGGATGACTTAAGTTTTATAAAAAAAGAAAAAAAAAGTCTACAACTTTTTCAACAAGGCTTATTTTAAAAGTTAAGAACAAATAAAGTTCAAATTGAAGAGGAAAATTTACTTCAATTAACTTTACAGAACCGGGCTAATGCTGAGCATCCCACTTATTAATGATTATATATATATATATATATATAAAAAATTTAATCTAAAGGGGTGTAGCCAGAATTAAATTTTTGGGCGGGCCTGGGCAAAAGGGAGCGGGCACTAGGCTAACTAAAGGACGGAGTCCAGTGGTGTAGCACAAATCCGCGGCCCCCAACCGCGAACTCAAGGGTCGGTTGGGGGGCTGGATACGTCGCAATATTGTAAATATTTGTTTTAAACCAGGTGAGCCAATGGATATCACACAAGCAACGCGCAAACTTTGCGCAAGAGTTATGCGGTGAGCCTCTTAATCTCAGTCGATTCACTAGAAAGTGAAAGTAAAAACTGATGCCGCTTTCGGCATCTGACGATGCATTAACGGCACATATTCTCTCAGAGATGACGAGAGACAAATCTCCTTCATATGCTGATATTCATGGCCGGACTTACCATTGGGCTTGAGTGGGCTGCAGCCCATGGGCCCGCCTTGTAAGGGGCCCCGCCTTTGCCCGTTTACGTTTGTTTGATTTGTTTGTTTTATGCCAGTCAGAATTCAGAAATTATTAGCCGCATTTCCACTGCGCATGCAAGATCTAAACGGGCCAGCTGGGGCTACAGCTTACAACTACGACCTTCGAGGCCACAGTCAAACAGCATAAACTGGTATTTATGATTATTTCACATAGAAGGACGCATGTATTGAATTGTCTGTTTGGTTTATCACAAAGCTACTTTAAACAGCTCCATTAAGCAATTAGCCCCAAAGAGCGCGCATAGAAAGATAATGATAAATTCTCAAATGTTCACACCTCATTTCTTTAAAGAGGATGATTTTATATTAATGTTCCACTAAATTATGTGATCATCTGATGAGTTTTGAGCGCTCTCTCTCGTCTTACTACCATTACACATAGTGGGGAAGAAATGGAACAAGAAGAAACTTTTCAGAGTAACTTTCAGACAACAAAATTCCATTTTGCTCCGTCAGACAGAAAATAGAACAAACAGCAGAACCGCTGCGTCTCCGAACAACAGTGTTTTCTTCCTCAGGCGTTACACGGACCAGCAAATGATTCAATCGGGCTATAGTACAGTTGTTTGCAAAGTTAAATGAATCAGTTTTTAAATGAATCGGTTGATTCAACTCACTCATTAAGACAGTCACTTGCTGCCACCTACAGGCGGTTATAGTTTCATATTTTAAAAAGTAGCTTATTTCATTTTTGCAATCATTTAATATTTCTACATTAAAATGTTATATTTAAACTTAAAGGGGTCCTATTATGCTTTTTTTACAAAGTCTTGATTTTGTTTTGGGGTGTACTAGAACATGCTCTCATGCTTGGTGGTTCAAAAACCGCATTATTTTTCACATAATTTACATTATTAAAATACCTTTCTCCCCATCCTGGCACAAACGGCTCGATTAGTTCCGGCTTTGATGAAGGTCCACCTTCCGAAAAACAAAATGTGTTGTGATTGGTTAGCTGTCCCAGTGCATTGTGATTGGCAAACAGCTTAGACGGTGTTTCAGTACTGCCACGCCCCTTGCGCCGTCTTTCAACAAAAGCTTTTTGGCGAATCCGGCAGGCACTGTACTCCCTCATGTTGTGGAAGCTGTCTTCAGTAAAATGCGCAGCACATAATAGCAAATTGGGGTTATAATGCTCAGGGACAGAGTTAAAAAATAAATTGCAACCACTGTTTCCTGACATCATCCGCATTCGGAAGCCCAAACAAAGACGTTTGGTCGGCTCGGAGGTGAAAAAAACAGCGTTTCAGGCGGTCGCGCACCGGACGAGAAGCGCAGCGTCGCGTCGCGTCGTGCCAAATCTTTAAAATTCAAATACATTATTTTCTATGAGTGTAGGCACACCGGCGGCGTCTGTCCGCGGCGCCCAGCTATGTTGTGTTGTACTAGACATGCAGAATTTTAAGCTACAACACACAGCAGCTCTTCTAATTCGTTTTCTCTGATGCACTAACTCTGCAGCAGCACTTCTTCATCGTCTAGTCTGATGCACTCACTCAACCAAGCGTTCTAACCACAACCTCGCCCCTCCCCACCCCCCAACTAGGGATGCACCGATATGAAAATTTTGGCCGATACCGATAATCGATATGTTGGCCGATAAATCTATATCCAAATTGTTATATACTTTTTGAGAGCCTGATTACAAAAAAGGTCTCATCATTAAAAGCCACATCCCAAACACTTCAACATAAGCAGCCTAGTTTGAACGGTGTACGTTTTAAAAATATTTTTACTCTCCCATTACCAAATTTAGTCATAAAAAAGTCTTACAAATAAATCAGAATTCAGAAATTATTAGCCGCATTTCCACTGCGCATGCAAGATCTAAACGGGCCAGCTGGGGCTACAGCTTACAACTACGACCTTCGAGGCCACAGTCAAACAGCATAAACTGGTATTTATGATTATTTCACATAGAAGGACGCATGTATTGAATTGTCTGTTTGGTTTATCACAAAGCTACTTTAAACAGCTCCATTAAGCAATTAGCCCCAAAGAGCGCGCATAGAAAGATAATGATAAATTCTCAAATGTTCACACCTCATTTCTTTAAAGAGGATGATTTTATATTAATGTTCCACTAAATTATGTGATCATCTGATGAGTTTTGAGCGCTCTCTCTCGTCTTACTACCATTACACATAGTGGGGAAGAAATGGAACAAGAAGAAACTTTTCAGAGTAACTTTCAGACAACAAAATTCCATTTTGCTCCGTCAGACAGAAAATAGAACAAACAGCAGAACCGCTGCGTCTCCGAACAACAGTGTTTTCTTCCTCAGGCGTTACACGGACCAGCAAATGATTCAATCGGGCTATAGTACAGTTGTTTGCAAAGTTAAATGAATCAGTTTTTAAATGGAATTTTTTTCAACTCCAGAGCAAGAAAGGAAGTTTCTGACTTTATTGTATCCAGAGCCTCAAGTCGATTGCAAGGAGGGACTCTAGAAGAAGAAAAGGAAGACTCAAGTCAAGTAAGTCAAGTAAGTCAGGCTCGGTTTCTTCTATTTTGAAAGGTGCTTCAGAGTGTTCAAGTAGGTCTTCTGTGAAGCCTTCCTCAGGCGTTACACGGACCAGCAAATGATTCAATCGGGCTATAGTACAGTTGTTTGCAAAGTTAAATGAATCAGTTTTTAAATGAATCGGTTGATTCAACTCACTCATTAAGACAGTCACTTGCTGCCACCTACAGGCGGTTATAGTTTCATATTTTAAAAAGTAGCTTATTTCATTTTTGCAATCATTTAATATTTCTACATTAAAATGTTATATTTAAACTTAAAGGGGTCCTATTATGCTTTTTTTACAAAGTCTTGATTTTGTTTTGGGGTGTACTAGAACATGCTCTCATGCTTGGTGGTTCAAAAACCGCATTATTTTTCACATAATTTACATTATTAAAATACCTTTCTCCCCATCCTGGCACAAACGGCTCGATTAGTTCCGGCTTTGATGAAGGTCCACCTTCCGAAAAACAAAATGTGTTGTGATTGGTTAGCTGTCCCAGTGCATTGTGATTGGCAATTCTGGAAGTGTTAGAAGAACAAAATAAAGAACAACTGGAAATTCAGCTCTTAGAAGTTCAAGTTAAAAAGAAGATAGCTGATCAAGAGGCAGCAGCTGCAAAACGTTGTTTAGAGCAAGAAGCTGAAGAGTTGAAACAGAATAAAGAGAGAGGAAGATGAAGCCAAAATTAAAGCTCAAATGGAAGAATAACATGGAGCTCTACAAAAGACTCTTGAGGAAAAACGGAGAAAAATACAACATTTGGAAGCAGTGAAAAGTTTAAAGGCAGCACGAGCGAGAATGAAGGTGTATGATCAAGAGGAGGTCATAGAAGAAGATCAGAAAGACTTCCTGAAAATAGCTCCTGCACCACTAGCTGTGACCACCTCCTCCTCAAATGAAAGTACAGCAGATCTCGTGAAGGTGCTGGTAGGTGCTTTAAGTGCAAATAGAATTCCAGTTCCTGATCCAGCAGTATTCAGCGGGGATCCATTGAGGTACAGTGACTGGAAACTTTCCTTCGAAACACTGATTGACCAGAAGAACATTCAAGATAAAGAGAAGATCTACTACCTCCGTAGGTATGTAAGTGGCCAAGTTAAGAAAGCACTCAATGGATATTTCTTACTTGGAACTGAATCTGCTTATGCTGCCGCATGGGAAATTTTAGAGGAGACATATGGGAATCCATTCACAATTGCAAAATCATATAGAGATAAGCTCCAAGCGTGGCCTAAGATGGGCTCTAGAGGCAGTTTTGAGCTCAGAGAATTTGTTGATTTTCTTCGTAGTTGTGAGGCTGCCATGGTTCACATCAAGGCATTGGAAATCTTGAATGATTGTAATGAGAACAGGAAGATTCTTTCAAAGTTACCGGAATGGCTAGCAGTGAGATGGAATCGTAAGGTTATTGAAATAGAAGAGGAGACTAACCAATTTCCCTCCTTCAGCCAGTTTGTCAAGTTTTTGACGAGAGAGGTGAAAATCGCCTGCAATCCTGTTACATCTTTACAAGCACTTAAACTAGGTGAGGTTGAAAATCCAAAGTTTCAAAAACGTCAAAACTTTGGAGCAAAGACCCTAACTACAAGTACCAGTGAAAAACCTATCATAACATGTATTTTCTGTCAGAAGACTGGACACATTTTGCACAAATGCAGGAAGCTTATGGAGAAATCAGTTTCAGACAGAATCAAATTTGTTCAAGCTGAAAAGTTATGCTTTGGTTGTCTTAAGCCTGGCCATTTCTCAAAGAATTGCAAGAGTAGGAGTGTCTGTGATATGTGCCACAAGATGCATCCAACCTGTCTGCATGAGGAGCGAAATAAAGAAAACCAAAAATTCTACAC
The DNA here is from genome assembly GCF_001515645.1 of Sinocyclocheilus grahami. Classification (NCBI taxonomy): domain Eukaryota; kingdom Metazoa; phylum Chordata; class Actinopteri; order Cypriniformes; family Cyprinidae; genus Sinocyclocheilus; species Sinocyclocheilus grahami. The sequence goes on from NW_015506413.1 coordinate 75,575, forward strand.
TCGGGAGTTTATTCTAGCCAACAGAACTCGCATACCAACAAATGAAACTGCAAAGGCTTGGTCTCATTTAAATCATCTTCAAGATGAGATAGCACCTCTCCAGGATTGTGAAGTAGGTGTGCTCATTGGATATAACTGCTCACAAGCTCTCCTTCCAAGAGAAGTAGTGTCTGGCCAAGACCATCAGCCTTATGCACAGCGTACTGACCTTGGATGGAACATTGTTGGTCACGGGAATCCTTATGTAGACTATGGCGACGCTATTGGAATCAGCCATCGCATAGTAGTAAGGCAAGTGACACCAAGTATGGATTCTCCGGTCAACCTTAAAACTGAAGTACACTATGTGAGTCGAATTAAAGTAAAAGAAATTGGACCTTCAGATATAATAAAAGTCCTTGAATCAGACTTCTCCGAAAGAGCTGGAAAAACTGATCCTGTGTCCCAAGAAGATCTTAAGTTCTTGTTGATTTTGAGAGAAAATATCACACAGAAGAGCAATGGTCATTATGAAATGCCATTACCATTCAAAAGAGAAAACCCAAAACTTCCTAATAACCAGATATGTACAATACACCGCCTGAAAGGTCTTGAAAAGAGATTCAAGAAAGATCAGTGGTACTATGAGGACTATGTAAAATTCATGGATGACATCATTTCATGTGGTGATGCAGAGAAGGTTCCTGAAGAAGAGATTGACAACAGTCCAGTTTGGTATATTCCACATCATGGAGTTTATCATCCACAGAAACCAGGGAAAATACATGTAGTATTTGACTGTTCTGCCAAGTTTCAGGACACATCCCTCAATGACCATCTGCTTACAGGTCCTGACTTAACCAATGCATTGGTAGGGGTCCTATGCCATTTCCGGAAGGGTCCCAATGCAATCATGTGTGACATCGAAAGAATGTTTCACCAGTTTCATGTGAAAAAGGAGGATCAAGATTACCTGCGATTTCTGTGGTGGGAGAATGGAAATGTTAAGATCACACCATCAGTCTACAGAATGGGAGTTCACTTGTTTGGAGCTGCCTCATCTCCTGGTTGTTGTAACTTTGGTCTGAAACATCTGGCAACTCAAGGGCTTGGCCAGTATATTGAAGATACCATACGCTTCATTCAAATAAATTTCTATGTAGATGATGGTCTAATAAGCGTTCAAACTGAGACAGAAGCCATCCAGCTTAATAAAGAATCAAGAGAATTTTGCTTCACTGGCAGGTTAAGACTCCACAAGTTTGTTTCTAACAGTGAAAGAGTGATGGCAACCATCCCAGAAAAAGAACGTGCCACAGTCAAAGATCTGGATATGGCTTTGAGTTTACCTCAGATGGAAAGAGCTCTTGGAGTAGAGTGGTGCATTACATCTGACTCTTTTAAATTCAGAGTTCAAGTAAAACCCAATTCTCTAACAAGAAGGGGTGTGCTTTCTACCATGGCCACAATTTGTTCTTTTGGGTAAACAAATGCTCCAGGAAAGGTGCAAAGAGAAGGTTAGTTGGGATGAGGAAGTTCCAGAGAACTTGAGTCCTCGGTGGGAGTCCTGGATCAGAAATTTACCCAATCTAGCTGAAATGGAAATCAAGCGAGACTTCTTACCTTCAAATTTAAGCGAGGCCACAATGTATGAACTCCACCATTTTGCGGATACAAGTGTCACTGGATATGGTGAATGTACTTACCTGCAAGCAGTTAACCAGTCTAATAAAGTTCATTGCTGTTTGGTCATGGGAAAAGCAAGAGTTTCACCAACTAAAGTTACAGCTATACCAAGGCTAGAACTCACAGCAGCAGTTGTTGCAGTGCAAACAAGTGACATGCTTCGGAATGAGCTAGAAATTCAAGATCTAAAGGAGTTCTTTTGGACGGATTCTACAGTCGTTCTTGGCTACATAAATAATGATGCCAGATGATTTCATGTGTTCGTAGCCAATCGTATTCAGAGAATCAGATCCAGTACAAAGCCTGAACAATGGGCTTATGTTGCCTCTGAGAACAATCCGGCTGATCATGCCTCTCGAGGTTTGACGGCAGAGCAACTTAAAACCTCAAATTGGTTCACAGGACCAAAGTTTCTTTGGCAAACGGAACTACCCGAAAGAGAATGTAAGTTGGGAGAAATTATGGAAGATGATCCTGAAATTCGCAGGGCTCTTGTGTGTAATACTGTTGCAAAGGAGAGCAGATCATAATTGGATCAACTACAGAAATTCTCTGACTGGTCAAGAGTTGTAAAGGCAGTTGCTAGACTGAAACGTAAAATTAAAGAATTCAAAGATGTGAAGCAACCAAACAAAAAAAGTACAAGCCTGGAAGAAAGGAAAGAAGCAGAACTTTTTGTCATCAAGCTGGTTCAAAAGGATGCCGCCTTAGACAAGATAAAGAGTTTGAAGCTAAAGAAAGTAGTTGCCAACACCAAAAAGAGCAGGCTATACAAGTTAAATCCATTCTTAGACAAAGAAGGTATCCTGAGGGTCGAAGGACGCCTAAGTCAAGCTACGTTGCACCCATACGTCAAGCATCCAGTAATACATCCCAAGAATAGCCAAATGTCAACTTTACTTTTTAAGCACTTTCACGAAAAGGTACATCATCAAGGACGTGGAATGACAATGAACGAACTGCGAGCTAATGGATGGTGGATCCTGGGATGTAGCGGTGTGGTCTCATCACACATCTTTAAAGATAGAATGGAAACAACTCCACCATTCACTTACGCTGGTATTGACTGCTTTGGTCCAATATATATTAAAGAAGGAAGAAAGGAACTCAAGAGATATGGTCTTTTACTTACCTGTCTATGTTCAAGGGCCATACACATAGAGATGATTGATGACATGACCACTGATTCATTTATTAATGCTTTAAGAGTGTTCATTGGAAAAAGAGGAAATGTTCGTCAGTTGAGATGTGACCAAGGAAGTAATTTTGTTGAAGCAAGAAGAGAGTTTGTAGAACTCATGAAAGGAATTGATCAAGAAAGAGTTAAGGCTCTAGGATGTGAATTTCTTATGAACCCTCCAGCAGCAAGTCATATGGGAGGTGTCTGGGAGAGGCAAATAAGAACCATAAGAAGTGTTCTTTCTGCTATTCTCGACCAGTCAGCACAGAGGCTTGACAGTACCTCTCTAAGGATATTCCTGTATGAGGTTATGGCCATTGTTAACAGCAGACCACTCACCACTGAACATTTGAATGACCCATCTGGACCTGAACCTTTAACTCCGAACCACATTCTTACAATGAAGTCTACAATCATTCTACCTCCATCTGGACAATTAACAAGAGAAGATCTTTATCTTCGAAAAAGGTGGCATAGAGTACAGTATTTGGCAAATGAATTCTGGACTCGATGGAAAAAAGAATATCTTTTAAACTTGCAGTCAAGACAGAAGTGGTACAAAAACAGAAGGAACTTGAAAGTCAATGACATTGTCGTTCTACAAGACGATCTGGCACCACGTAATGAATGGAAGTTGGCCAGAGTCATAGAAGTCTACCCAGGGTCAGATGGTAGGGTGAGAAAACTAAAATTGATGGTTAGTGACACTACGTTTGACAAGAAGGTGAAACCCATAACTAAAACTGTTTCTTGAAAGACCCATACATAAGGTGGTTGTTCTGCTTGAAGCAGGTTACGAGGTATGAAGTTTGGGTGGTTAGTAAAAGGAATGTTTTCATTGAAAGGTTGAAGTGAAAAGTGTAAATTAGTAACTATATTGCAATTTGAGAAATCTCACATTACGGTTGTGTGATTTGGTGGGAGTGTAAGTGTTTATTATATTATATATATTATGTTTATAAGTTGTTTACTTTTTTCTAATATTATTTTTATGAAGAAAATAAGTTACATTTATTATTTGTGAATTAATTTTGTTATTTGGTTTGGGACTTTTATTTTGAAATATAGATGGTTGTATTTAATGGCTGACTGCCTGCAAGGTTCTCAGTTCCTGTAAGCAAGCCAGCAGCAAACACGAATGAGCATTTGCTCAATGGATGGCTCTTCTTGCAAGGGATTTGAACGTGAGATTAAGGATTATTCAAGACAATTTCTTTCATATAGCATGCAGCCAACGAGTTTTCACTGTAACTCCCCTCAAGCATATGCTGACACAAGTGGTTTCCGTACTACTGGTGGATTTGGGGGACAAGCCAACAAATAAACCAGTAGTACGGAAACCACTTGTGTCAGCGTATGCTTGAGGAGAGTTACAATTATTGACACACTATTTTCCTAATTAATGCTGTTCAGTTGCTTTGACACAATCTGTATTGTTAAAAGCTCTTTATAAATAAAGGTGACTTGACTGTGATTGGCTACATTGCTCAACGCTGCAAAAATAGGTTGAAATGGAAATCGATCACCAGAGCGCAAACCATAACACAGTAGATGGTTTGCCAAATCTACAATAAAATGCCATTAATACATCTTTAACTGGGGGTGCTTTTGATTTCGTTTGAGGGTGCTTAGCACAGCTCTGTTTTGACATCGGCTTGTCAGATAGTTCGTTACGTCCATTGCTACAGTTATCACCGTCAATCGCGGATCAATTTGGCGGATTCACTCGCGTAATTTTTTTACACTCGCGTTTGTCATTCCTGAAACAGTATACAAGGTAGTGATGCGCGGATGGCGGTTATATCCGCGGGCGCTGCGGATAATCCGCGGGTCGGGTAATAAAAAAATGCATTCTGATTATTTGCGGGTGGATAAAATAAATCATTAATGATGCAAGTATTAACTACATTTTCTAAATTATGAACGTGTTTTAAAGAGGCTACAGAAATTTAATAAACTGTAAATTAACATTAAAATTTATTCAACAAAACATTATTTAGTCAAGAGCAGTAAGGGATTTTCTGTCTTTTGTTGTTTGATTAACATTAATAAAAGACGGCACCGCTTTATTAGGCTGTTGTCACAAGACCTATTTCACGGATCCAATACTGATACCCATGTGTTTTATTTTGCAACTGTTTACATTAACTTAAGACAAAACCGACAGTACTTTCTCAATTTGGTACTCGCAGTACGCGCTTTGGATGTGATTGTGAGCGCGAGTACCGAATGGCTTAAAAAGACGTGAAAAATTTTTATTTTTGTGACGATGCAACAATGACCGATTAGGCAATTGACAATTCTGTCAACTGTCCCGAAACGCGAGCTAAAGTCTTCTATCGCAGAGTGCAGCAGCTCTAGATGCGTCGATGTGAAACGAAAGTCAAAGAGAGAAGAATCACCTACGCGGTTTTCATCTGATGGTTTGTGTGGATTTATTTACTCATCTAACCTACACGCTATATTGAATAAAGGTTTTGCAGTAATTTTCCAGTAATTTCCCACTTTAAAGTCGAAAGCTGCGGGAATGAGTAATGCGATGTATGCGCAATCCCGCAACGAAATTCAGGGTCTGATTAAACATAACTATTATACAGAGACTTGTGAAATAGATTTTCATGACTTTTCAAAAACTTTTTGAGTATTTATTTTTACAAAACTTTCTAGGCCTGGAAATTGCTGTTCAATGACTTTTCCAGGTTTTTCATGACCGTACGAACCCTAATGTGATGATCGGGTGTGGGTCGCGTGCAGTTATCTAAATCAGACAAAAATACAGGTGCGGGTGGATAATTTATTTGAAGCTGCGGATTCGGGTGACGTTTTAGCTCATCCGCGCATCACTAATACACGGACCATTTGGTCCTCTGTGAATATGTAAGAGACACCAAGCAAAGGGCGCTAGCGCTGTTACCACCTATATTCTATTGCAGCCTATATTAATACCTGTTAAACACTACATATGCTGCTGCTAAGTGCAACCCTAGCTAACCTGTTTCCCAGTAACCCTATTAGTAATTGGACTATTACCAGTAATTAATCTTGCAAATAAGGAAATCTTGCAAAAAACGAAAAATAAACTGGAATTAACAACGAAAACAAGTCAGTCTTATCTCCATCATTTACCGCCGTAATTTTTCCTCTTTTCCTCCTCTTCTTGATTTTTTCCGCTTCTGGCTGCCAGATGGACAAGTCTTCTTCATGTTTAAATTAGCAAATGCACGAGCAAGCGCTGTGCCAGTTTGAAAACGATGCATCACGAGGAAAAAGCAAGCACATCCAACTTTTATACAGTCTATGAGCTTAATGCGAGAGAGTCCACTAGGGAGGATGCAGATGTATTGCTCCGTTTTATATTAAAGGGGTTATATGATGCGATTTAAATATTTTCCTTTCTCTTTGGAGTGTTACAAGCTCTTGGTGCATAAAGAAGATCTGTAAAGTTGCAAAGATTAAAGTCTCAAATCAAAAGAGATATTCTTTATAAAAGTTAAGAGTCAACCATGCCCTCCTAAAACACCTCGTTTAAACACGCCCCCACATCATAGGCCTAGCTTGACGTTTGAGTTTGGGGGGGACAAACGAACCGGTGGATTAGGTTTGATGTACTTTTAAACACATTTTAGTTTTGCTATAGTAAATCTACATATTCACATTCACATAGAGCGGTGGCAAGTGCGTGAGGTTGTCATGGTAACCACGTACATTGCTCACGAATTACAGCTGCGCTTCTATTTTGCAACTAAACTTAGCAATAAACACGTTTAAAATGCACAATAAACATGTCTGCCTAAACGATCTCAAAGGAGGCTTTTATTAAGCAAATCAAGAAGGGAATTACTCATCCACTGTTTTTAAAACAGACGCGTTTGGCTTGATTCAAGTTAATGCACAATGAGGCATTTTTATTTCTTATTGAATAGACGATAAATAGTTTATATTCTAAAATCTATTTAAAGGTTGTATTCTGTGAAAATTAAATAACATTTAAATGTAAATGGTCGGCTTATAATAGTGTGTGGCTAAACCTGCTGCGTCCTGTGGATCACCTTTATCTGATTGTCCGAGTCCGGAATCATTAAGGACGGCATTAATATCTTCATCTGAGTTTTGCGTTGTCTCCAGATTTCTCTGCAGTTCGTGTATGTTGTTAAAAACGCAGAACATAATTTTATTCCACACAACAGGCACGCATTACCGTTAAGTCTATTATCCACCAAAATGCAGATTCGTCACGTGACAATTCTTACGCAAATGAGATTGCATTATTAACTGCATTATACAAATTTTTACTTCATAGAAAAAACTTTATAAATAAATATTTAGAAAAATTCTTAAATCGCTATCCCCCACACAAGCTACGCCCATGCCCCACATGTCTACTTCACGATGTGGGAAGATTTGCATAAAGCCGCCCAAATGTTCACACAAAGAAAGAAGGCATAACTTTTATTCTCGCTGTTGCTGCCGCCGCCGTGTTGTGGAGTCGATGTGTGTTTCGTTGTGAAAGCGAAACTACTTTGTTTGGCCTTCCAAAAGTGCAAGGACATTTTGGTTAGTAATCTAACTGATAATGAACCACGGACCGACCAGTGGACTGCCAGCAAACAGTAATTATAAACCAGTGGCTCGTCAGCGGACCGCTGTCGGAAAAGCGGCGGCTGCTTCTGGTGGTCCGCTGGAATAATGATGAGCAAAACGCAGGTGAACCGAGGGTGCAGTCAACCACGCCTACCTAAAACGGCTCGTTCTAACATGCCCCCACATGTCTACGTCACGATGTAGGAAGATTTGCATAATGCCGCCCAAATGTTCACGCAAAGAAAGAAGGCGTAACTTTTATTTTCGCTGTAGTATTGTTGTTGCAGCCGCCGCCATGTCGTGAAGGCACTGTGTGTTTCGTTGTGAAAGCAAAACTACTTTGTTTGGCCTTCCAAAAGAGGATGATATCTGCTTCGTCATGCCTGGAGCTGATCCGTGCTGGTCATTGAGGAAATACATCAACTTCGCGCTGTGGATAGCCGGATCGGCTTTCACCGTGGATGAAGCGGAGTCCAGCCCGGGGTCATCACATGTGGTTGCCGCAAGCCTGCCCGCTCACTCTAGGCCTCCGGCCTCCGCTCGACTAGACACGATTAGAAATCTGTGGTTAAGTTGTATTTACAGTGTTGTAAATGTTCAGATGTGTCCAGCGCATTTTATGGAGGACTATTTCCTGATCCTGGTAGGGTAGACCAGTGTTTCCCAACCGGGGTACCATCTGTCGAGAGCAGGGGTGCCGTGTAAAAAATAATTTTTAAATAATTTTTAAATTGCTAAAATGTTAAAAAAGCAGCTATTATATAATATCAATTTCTGATGTCGCCAATAATTAGAGATGCACTGATATTCCGGCTGCTGAACCAGCCCGGGGTCATCACATGTGGTTGCCGCAAGCCTGCCCGCCGCCGCTCACTCTAGGCCTCCGGCCTCCGCTCGACTAGACACGACTAGAAATCTGTGGTTAAGTTGTATTTACAGTGTTGTAAATGTTCAGATGTGTCCAGCGCATTTTATGGAGGACTATTTCCTGATCCTGGTAGGGTAGACCAGTGTTTCCCAACCGGGGTACCATCTGTCGAGAGCAGGGGTGCCGTGTAAAAAATAATTTTTAAATAATTTTTAAATTGCTAAAATGTTAAAAAAGCAGCTATTATATAATATCAATTTCTGATGTCGCCAATAATTAGAGATGCACTGATATTCCGGCTGCTGAAAATTAGTTCACCGCTCAGGATTCACTTTCACGTGGTGTGATGCTCTGCATATTATCCCGCTGTATATGCGTGTTCAGTCGCTCACGGCCCATGTGAGTGCTCCACTCATATACCGTTCATGCTCATCGGAACAGCAAAGTCCACTCAAAAATCCAGCTGACAGGAAACATCTATGTAGTACAGTATTGTTTCTGTTTGCAATAGCCCTACTGTGCTGTAACAAGGTGTGGTAAATGGGCAACTCTGGTAACGCTGCCCTCTCATTCATTGATCTGCTAACCATTATGCTCACGTGTCCACTGATAATAATAGCTTCCTAGGATTAAACATTATTTGGATAATTGGTAAAAAAAAAAAAATTCTCTTAATAGCCCTACTGTGTGTTAGACCTACCTGAAAAAATAAAAAGCAATTTATTTCATTTGTAGGCCTATCATGATTTTTTTTGTTTGTGCTATCATTAGTAATTTCTTTATTTGTTCTTATTTTATTATTAACTGCTTAGCCTCCTTGTAATTTTTTATTCAATTCAAAGTTTTAAATCAAGCTATCTCGTGCTACTGCAACAAAATTACCCAACTGTAAAATCAAAAATACACTGAGTGAGCAAAACTTTGTTTAATTACCATTATAACTAGCTATCTCACAATATTTACATATGAATAAAAGCCTACATTAAAATCTGTCATATAAATTGGTCTTTTCATTAGAAATTAGCCAACTGATTGCCACCATTGACGGACAATTTTTTAAATAATATTAAACATATCTGTATGATAGTATATTCTGCAGTTCTTCCCTGCTGTACCGAATATCTATACTTTTCAAAGTATCATATTGAAGTTAGAAGTTCAAATATTGTGACAAAATTAATTTTTTAACAAATTTGTTAACATTTCCAAAGGGTGCCGCGACTAAAGAAAGGTTGGGAAACACTGGAATAGACTACAATGCCAGCTGGTCTGACTCACAGACTGTAAGTATGTTTTTTATATGTAAAGAATTTGCCACTGACGATTCAAATGCGAGTTTTTCCACAAAAATATTGAGCAACATAATTGTTTTCAACATTGATAATAATCAGAAATGTTTCTCGAGCAGCAAATCAGCATATTAGAATGATTTCTGAAGGATCATGTGATTTTGTCAAATTAATGTAATTATTAATGTAATTAATGTAAATTTCAATTAATGTAAAAATCATGTAAAATTCAGCTTGCATCACAGGAATAAATTACATTTTAAAGGGGGTCATATGATGTTGCTAAAAAGAACATTATTTGGTGTAATGAAATGTGTTTGTGGTTTAAGGTTAAAAAGCAACATTATTTTCCACATACTGTACATTATTGTTTCTCCTCTATGCCCCGCCTTTCTGAAACGCGTCAATTTTTACAAAGCTCATCGTTCTGAAAAGCGAGGTGTGCTGTGATTGGCCGAATACCTCAAGCATGTGACGGAAATGTTACGCCCCTCACCATACTGTGATGATGCCCTGTCCGGCCGAAGCGAGGATTCAAAAACATGAAAACCCATTGTAAACTAGGCATTCGTTGCAGTCCAGTGGGGACATAATTACGAATTATAGTGACTTATACTGTCTTTTTACACATTGCGTTGCATCACGCCACGTAAACATAAAACCATGTCTGCATTTGTGATCAGAGAAATGACAAACAACAAGCTCTACTCTACACTGCCCAAAACTCACGTTTGAATCGTCAGTGGCAAATTCTTTAAATAAAAAAACATACTTACAGTCTTTGAGTCAGAACAGCCGCCATTGTAGTCTACTCTCCCAGGATCAGGAAACAGTTCACCATAAAATGTGCTGCAAAGAGAAAGGAAAAATTGAAATCGCATCATATGACCCCTTTAACATGTATTCACACAGAACAGAGCTATTTTTAAATTGTAGCATTTTATATTTCTATATTTTATGCATTTTATAATATTACTGTTTATTGTATTTTTCGTCATCATAAGAATATATATACTCTTTTCCACAATTGGAGCTCTATTCAATAAAATGACAGGAGATGTCAAGCTCCTGCAAAAGGACAAATATAAGACCATTAGAAAAGAGCCACAAAAACAGTCCACATTCAGCACTACATTCCAAGTATTTCAGGCCAAAGTAGAACATTGGTATATGGACTAGTAAAGTAGTATGCCAGTCATTCATTAATGTCAATGATAATTCAAGTTTTCAGTTCAAGTTTATTTGTATAGCACTTTTCACGATACAAATAGTTGCAAAGCAACTTTACAGCAAATTAAGTTTCTACAATATTTAGTGGTAGCTTATCAGTGGTGACTGTCAGTTAATGTACATATGGCAGAAATGTATGGAAAAATCAATTAAAGACGTAATCAAACAGACGATGAACACTATTAACAGCAATTATTATATGATGCAATCAAACTTATAGCAAAATGTGGTAGTTCTGTATGTTGTTTCAGGGTTGGCATCATCTGAGGTCCTCTGAGGGGTTGGCATCATCTCTTCTCAGGTGTTCTGGATCCAGACTGAAGCTTGTGTAAATCCTAGTTGGCAAAAACAGAGAAACAAATATAGACATAATTAGCGTAGCTGCTGTTCCATCCAAGCAAAACTGATTTGTTTAACCCAAACTAAAGAATAATAACGTGCATTTGATCACAGATATAACTGCAGTACAAGATTATGAGATGCATTATTTGAACGCTTGGCCAAAGAGATGTGTCTTTAATCTAGATTTAAACAGAGAGAGAGTGTCTGAACCCCGAACGGTATCAGGAAGGCTATTCCAGAAGGCTATCATACAGGTTTGAATGACATGAGGGTGAGTAATGGTGACTAGTTGTGGTTTCTTAATAAGAGGCTTAATAACCGCCAGCTTGAATGGTTTTGTGAAGTGACCTAAAGACAACGACAAATAATACTGAGAAGCGGTTCTTCTGCTACAGGTAACAACTCTTTCAGTAATTTAGTGGGTACAGGATCTAACAGGCATGTTGTTGGTTTAGATGCAGTGATAAGTTTATTTAGCTCTTCTTGTCCTATAGTTGTAAAGCACTGCAGTTTATCTTTTGGTGCGATGAATGAAGCTGAAGTATTATACACTGTAGAATCTACATTTGTTATTGTATTTCTGATATTATCTATTTTATCAGTGAAGAAATTCATAAAGTCATTACTATTAAACTGTGAGGGAATATTTAGATCGGGTGGTGTCTGGTTATTTGTTAATCTAGCCACTGTGCTAAATAAAAACCTTGGATTGTTTTGGTTATTTTCTATGAGTTTGTGGATATGCTCAGCCCTGGCAGCTTTTAGAGCCCGTCTATAGCTGGGCATACTGTTTTTCCACGCAATTTAAAACATTTCCAAGTTAGTTTTTCTCCATTTGCGCTCAAGACTACGAGTTTTTTTCTTGAGAGAATGGGTATTACTGTTGTACCATGGCACAGTACGTTTTTCTCCAACCTTTTTCAATTTGATGGGGGCAACAGCTTCTAATGTATTAGAGAAGATAGTGCCCATGTTGCTAGTCATTTCGTCTAGTTCTTGTTTATTTATGGGTACACAGAGCAGTTGAGATAAATCAGGCAGGTTATTTGTGAATCTGTCTTTGGTGGCTGGAACAATAGTTCTGCCCGGACGATCACTTTGAGGTACGATATCTATATCAGTAAGATCAATTCCATGCGATATAATTAAATCTAGCGTATGATTAAAACGATGAGTGGGCCTGGTGACGTTTTGCTTGACTCCAAAAGAGTTTATTAGGTCAGTAAAAGCAAGTCCTAATGCATCATTTGTATTATCAACGTGAATGTTAAAATCTCCGACAATTAACGCTTTATCAACAGTAACCAATAGGTCTGAGAGGAAATCTGCAAATTCTCTTAGGAAATCTGTATACGGCCCTGGTGGTCTATACACAGTAGCCAGAGCAAGAGATACGATACATTTCTTTTGCATATCTGACAGTGTAACATGTATTTCGAATTAGTTAAACCTGTATCCTGTCTTCTGAGTAACATTGAGAATATTGAATATTCAAGTCCTCCTGGGACGTTCGTACTTACAAGTTGACAAGTCGTAATAACAACATCAGGTGCGGTCAAGTCACTTTGGTCGGAACAATATGGCGATTTAACTTTTTTCCATAAAATTCAACGATTAAAAAAATGTTTTTTTTTAAACTTTACATCTGCAAAATTATGAATAAATTGTGTTCTTTTCTGTTTTTATTCAATTTATCTACTTTTTTAAAGAATGTAATTAAAGCATTATATATTTTATAATGATTCAAGCCATTATTCATCAAAGTTTTAAGTGTAATATTTTCTATCCCTTTTTCTTTTAATTCTTCCAACAGAAATGCTCTTTCATTATCATAAGCAGAACAACGTAATAGTGCATGCTCTACTGTTTCTGGTAATCCACACAGACTACAGTTCCCAGATGCTTATTCATTTTATATAGAGAAGGATTTAAAGCAGTATGGCCAATGTGAAGTCTGGTAATAATTGTATCTTCTCTTCTACTACCAAAATTAACTCTTTCAATCCCAACTTGATTTTGAATATGATAAAGATGTCTTCCTCTCTCCTCCTTATTCCAAACTTCTTGCCATCTCATTTTTATTGCTGTTCTAATTTTAGCCTTAACTTCTTTGCTTAGTGGTATAATAATTTCTATATGTGATAATTTAAGTGCCTGTTTTGCTAAATGATCCGCAACCTCATTTCCATCCACTCCCACGTGTGCTGGAACCCACAGGAAACATATCTTAATTCCTATCTTATTCACTCTATACATACATAAAAGAATTTCATACAAAATGTCTTGTCTTGAAGATCTTCCACTGATAAGACTTGATAATGCAGAGAATGAATCTGAACATATCACCGTATTCATTGGCCGAGTATCCTCCATCCACCTGATAGCTAATAATATTGCTACCATCTCTGTAGTGTAAACTCCTACTTGATCTTTTGCTATTACTCTATTCTTGTCATTAATAATTTCTTGCAAATTAAAGTCTACTAATGGTAAAAGGAATAACCAAGGTGAAATGGGTGACACTACTACTGCAGGGCTCATTTCTACATTTATTATTCCACATGACTGGGCTTCTTCTTCTGCTATCCTTCCAAAACTTCTAAACTTGTCTGACTCATGTTCCCAACATTTTCCCAATACTTTTTTTAATTGGATGAGTTTCATCATGTCCCTTTACAGAAATCCAATAAGTCAACATCAACTTGACTCTTCTAATATCAAGCGGCAGCTCTCTCATTTCTACCTGCAGAGATCTAATCTCTCCACAACATATTCGTAATGCTTGTGACTGTATCATTTCTACTTTCTGCAGCAAACTTTTCTACGCTGACCCAAATGCTATACAGCCATAATCTATAGTTGACCTAATTAATGCGAAATATATTTTTTGCATTTATCAATTATTTTTTGTATATAAATTGTAAATGTCGGTTTTGAATCAAACCATACCCCCAAATATCTAATCACATTAACTTGTTCTAAAGGTTTACCGTATAGCTTTAATCTAATATTAGGACTTTCTCTCTTTTTTGAAAAACAATTTACCTGTGTTTTCGACACTGATAAACGAAATCCCCATTTATCTGTCCATTTTTCCACTTTATTAATTGCATTCTGCATACTTTTAACCACATGTTGAACATTCCTACCTCTCTTCCACAGAGCTCTGTCATCTGCAAACAGAGACTTTTCAACTCCTAAACTAACCTGGGAAAAAATTTCATTAATCATTATATTAAATAAGACGGGACTACACACACTTCCTTGGGAGTACCATTTTCGATAAAATATGTTTTGGAAAAAGAAGATCCCACCCTAACTTGAATAGATCTATCAAAAAGAAAACTATGAAATCAGTTAAGCATTCTTCCTCCAATGCCCATATTATCCAATTTAATTAGAAGCCCCTCTTTCCAAATCATATCGTATGCTTTTTTCACGTCTAAAAATACCCCTACTAAAGTTTCCTTATTAACTTGAGCCTTACTTATGTCAGATTCTAGACATAACACCGCATCCATCGTATTCCTACCTTTCCTAAACCCACTCTGGAAAGGAGAAAAATATCCTTTACTTTCCAACACATGATTTAGTCTAAAAATAACCATTCTCTCCATGATTTTACAGAGATTTGACGTTAAGGCAATAGGCCTGTGACTAGTTGCCACAGAATGATCCTTTCCTGGTTTTGCAATAGGAATAATTATCCCATGCTTCCATGTAGTCGGTAAACTCCCTTTTTCCCATACTTTATTAAAAAGACGTAACAATATATAAAGTGACTTATCTGAAAGGTGCTTTACCATTTCATAACACACATCATCCTTTCCTGGAGAAGTTAGCTTAGCCCCAATTATAGCCCTTTTTAGCTCATATAAGGAAAACG
>NW_015506413.1:90734-94976 GCF_001515645.1 Sinocyclocheilus grahami
CTTGAACATGGTAGTTGTGTTGCTGTCTATGCAGAAAGCTCTTGGATTTCATCAGAAATATCTTAAATTGTGTTCCGAAAATTAACAAAGGTCTTATAGGTTTGGAACGACATGAGGGTGAGTGATTAATGACAGAATTTTCATTTTTGAGTGAACTAACCCTTTTAGTATTTTTTCTCTTCTTTCCAACTCTGTTCTTTTATTATACATTCCCTTTCCTTTTTTCCTTAGAAGTTTTTTTTCACATTCTTTATTCCTTTCTCTAACATTGTTTCTGTGTCCTGATTTTTTTCTGGCCAGGTCTCAAGAATTGTCTGCATTACACTAAATAACCAGAATATAACAGACAAATTACTTACAAAACATGTCTTTTAAAATCAGTAAGGTCCTTTTCAAGGAAGAGTGGAAGGCCGTGGAGAGCTACTGTTCATCGCCCATTAATGTCAGATGTCTGTACAATTATTAAAAAAACTCATATTTAATATCACTCAAAGCACAAGCATTCAGCATAACATATAATGAATATCTACTTATTCTGTGCAGGGTTTCACAAAACTGCAAAGTAAGATTTTTCATTAAGCACACCTATGTGAATAAGCATATACTATGTGGAAACATGGAATTGGAGAATTTTCATATTCCATAACTATTGCATCCACCTGAATTTTCATATTCCATAACTATTGCATCCACCTGAAAGTTCACATAACACAGTGTAATTAAGTAAATTCAACAAATTTGTAAAAATCAGTTATGTTTACTCGCTTTTCTTAAGTAGATTCAGTGATTACTTTTTACAGTGTAGCAGAAACTCATTAACTCGTTTCACTAGATGTCCAGTTTTGTTGTTCAGTAATCTCCATCATGTATCCTTTAATAATAGAATTTGTACCCCATGGTTAAAAAAATACCTATAGGCCTTCACATGGATTATAGTAATTAATTATTCTTCATTTCTGATATCCAGCCCACACCTCTATTTCAACTACTTCATATTTATTGCATATTTTAACTGTTCTAAATTGTATTCCTGCCATTACAAATGTAGTCACTCCCCCTCCTACTCCAGAAAGTCTATCCCTACGCACATTATTATAACCCTGTACTTTGAAATCCAACTGAGGCTTAAGCCAAGTTTCCTGAACAGCAACAAACCTGAAGTCCTGCATAAGCATTTCGATCATAAATAAATAAATAAAAACATTTATATTACTGTATTATGTTATATTTTTATGTTAGTTAGTGGTGTTAAAATTGCTCTATGCATAATGAGCTAGTGGTGGGTTTATGGTATTGCGGACCGGGTGTGGCGGGCCGCTCTGTGTCAGAAA
Source organism: Sinocyclocheilus grahami (assembly GCF_001515645.1). Classification (NCBI taxonomy): domain Eukaryota; kingdom Metazoa; phylum Chordata; class Actinopteri; order Cypriniformes; family Cyprinidae; genus Sinocyclocheilus; species Sinocyclocheilus grahami. Next base: position 92,066 of record NW_015506413.1, read on the forward strand.
GTCCAAGGCCACTCTTTAGCCCCAGCCCGCCCCTGCCATTGTTAATGCTGACCAATATGCCATAAGAAATGAACTGGGAGTAGTATGAATACTACTGGGTGACAACACAATTGAAGAATGATTTCAATCATACTATACACCTGTGGTGAAAAGTGTAACTGAAACTTGAGAATTTCTGATTGCTTTTGTTTGTTTTTCCAGACTATATCCAAAATAGTGTTTCCACATCTGAGATAAAGGCAGTCATAAAAACCATGAGGATGAGGTTAAACTCTTAATAAAATGAAAGCTGTTTGAATAATGTGGGAAGAAATATGCATGATTTGTAAATAAACACTTTAAAATAATTTAATCTAACTCTCAGCCTGTTATTTAAAGTTAAAAGAAAAGTAAAATCATTTATTGTTGCATTGCTGTTTGAGACATTCACTGTTGTTTTGTATAGGCTTAGATCTCTGCCACAATTCTGCTCACGAAAGATCATATTTTGAGCGCACAAAAGTGCATTGTGCATGCGCGCGATCTGAGTTTTGTGGAGAAAATGTTCGTTTCGCCAAGAAAAAAGTATTTCGAGCACACGAAAATTAATTTTGTATTTAAAATAAGTTTTTTAGACCCTTGTGTAGACCTTCTCTTTTGCGGGTGCAAAGTTTCACTAGCTTGCTCCCTTGCTCCCCTCAGTGCTCCCTAAATGCCAACAGCTCGCTTGCTCAACACAACCCAGCATTACAATATGCCATAATTCCAGCCAATCAGAGACCAGGCTGCTAAATTCTGATTGGCTGCCTTGACAACCAATCACATCATTCCTTGCATTATCTCGACAGCAGAAGAGGACAAATACAGTGCATGCATAATTATTATGCAAGTTGATATTCTGATTATATTTTTTTCCAAGCACATTTTACCAACTCCAAAGGACATCAATCTTAATAACTACTATTAATTTTGTATTTAATCACTTATAATCTATATATTATTGTTCATGAAGGCTGGAAGTGAAAAACGCCTCATATTCAGGTGTGCATAATTATTAAGCAGGTTATCTTCTGCACACATCCAAAAACTTATTTTAAATGCAAAATTGATTTTCGTGCGCTCAAAATACTTCTTTGCTAGACAAAAAGTTTCTCCACAAAACGCACTTTTGCGCACTCAAAATATGATCTTTCGCATGCAGAATTGTGGCAGAGATGTAATCCCATAGTTTTGTACCTTAATTCATTATATTGCAGAAGTGTGCAAATAAAACTTGTTATTCTGGATGTTCTGGTTGTATTTCAATGTTATTATACAGCATTTTATTAGTATTGCACTTCGGTAGTATTGAATTTTAAGTTGTATTATATATTGCAGTACTAGCCTACTGCAGTTTTGTTGCAGTATAAAAGTACTACTTCAGCTGTATTGCAGTAATACTGTGGTTCTATTGCAGTTGAACTTTAGTTATATTACAGCTGTACTGCAGTTGTATTTCACAAGTACTTCAGCTGTATTGCAGTAAAACACAATTGTATTCCAGTAAAACTGCAATATTGCAGTTTTTTTCCGTGTCCAAAAAACCCGCATTTTTCTACATAACAAAAACTGCAGTAATCTTTTGTAAGGGTAGGTGGTGATATGTACACAGGAGGCAATTGCGCTAAAAACCGAGGAAGAAGAGGACGTCATTACATCCATCCCAGTAGGTGGCGGAATAGGTACCAAAAGCTGGTTTGCCAACCACCATTAAACATCATCATCATAAGAAGAAGACGTCATTACATGGGAAATGGTCATATGAGTGGGGCTTTCGTTTATCTGGGGAAAAGACGCAATATATATATGTCTCATTAAAAAGCAGGTAAGCCCTATACTAGATCAATCAAGCAAGAAAGGGTCATATGGTATTTAGGGGTATGGTTCGACACTAAACTTACTTTTAAAGTCCATATTCAAAAAATTATAGATAAGTGCAAGAGCGGTATAAATATACTAAAATGTTTATCAGGATATAGGTGGGGTGTATCAGGTACATATATGAAACGAATATATATTTAATTCGCTCCATTTTTGATTATGGGTGCATTCCCCCTCCGTTACTGAATTTTTAAAACCGAGGACAGAGGGGACTGTGCCATATAGGCGAACATCTTTTGGACAGAAAGTATTATCTGTAATAGGGAGTAAATATTGGAATAGTTTACCGCAGTCAATAAGACAATGTTCTACTAGGGCTGGACGATATGGCCAAAATTGATATCACCATATATTTCTTAATTTCGGTCGATACGATATAATTCCGATATCGATATGAACACTATTTATCTGAAAAAGAAATCTTTTGTAACATTATAAATGCCTTTATCATCACTTTTGATCAATTTTAAGCTAAATTGCTAAATAAAAGTATTAATTTCTATAATTTATTTGGAATGGAATAGTGTATAATTCTACAAAAGCTTTTTATTTCAGATAAATGCTGATCTTTGGATCTTTCTATTCATCAAAGAATCCTGAAAAAAAAAATTACTTAACTGTTTTAAATATTGATAATCAGCAAATCAGCATATTAGACTGATTTCTGAAGGATCATGTGACACTGAAGACTGGAGTAATGATGCTGAAAATTCAGCTATGTATGATCACAGGAATAAATTACATTTTAAAATCTATTCAAATAGAAAGCAATTTTAAATAGTAAAAATATTTTAGCATGTTACTGTTTTTGCTGTACTTTGGGTCAAATAAATGCAGCCTTGGTGAGCAGAAGAGAATTCTTAAGAAAAACAACAACATTAAAATTCTTACTGTTCAAAAACTTTTGACTGGTAGTGTAGGCTGATTATTCTTATAGATTGAAACAAATGTGCTTTAGACAGATAAAAGGGTATACAAAGTGCTCCGAGTCGCTGCAGAAAACAAAAAAATT
>NW_015506413.1:95482-110251 GCF_001515645.1 Sinocyclocheilus grahami
CTAGGGCTGGACGATATGGCCAAAATTGATATCACCATATATTTCTTAATTTCGGTCGATACGATATAATTCCGATATCGATATGAACACTATTTATCTGAAAAAGAAATCTTTTGTAACATTATAAATGCCTTTATCATCACTTTTGATCAATTTTAAGCATCCTTGCTAAATAAAAGTATTAATTTCTATAATTTCTTTCTCAAAAAAATAATAAAAATTATACTGAATGGAATAGTGTATAATGTTACAAAAGCTTTTTATTTCAGATAAATGCTGATCTTTGGATCTTTCTATTCATCAAAGAATCCTGAAAAAAAAAATTACTTAACTGTTTTAAATATTGATAATCAGCAAATCAGCATATTAGACTGATTTCTGAAGGATCATGTGACACTGAAGACTGGAGTAATGATGCAGAAAATGTACCTATGTATGATCATTTACCTATGTATTAAAATCTATTCAAATAGAAAGCAATTTTAAATAGTAAAAGTATTTCAACATTTTACTGTTTTTGCTGTACTTTGGATCAAATAAATGCAGCCTTGGTGAGCAGAAGAGAATTCTTAAGAAAAACAACAACATTAAAATTCTTACTGTTCAAAAACTTTTGACTGGTAGTGTAGGCTGATTATTCTTATAGATTGAAACAAATGTGCTTTAGACAGATAAAAGGGTATACAAAGTGCTCCGAGTCGCTGCAGAAAACAAAAAAATTTAACTGGAAATGTTGCTGGAGACGGGCTTATTTAAAATGCAAACTCATTGTCTGCCACCAGGGGGCGCTTTTAGAGTGATAAAACTAGCGGTTTCTCCGGTAATGGCTGTAATCAAAGCAGCTCCGCTCATGAATGCTACTTTATCAGATCAAATGAAAATGCCATCGAAACTTTTCTGAAGACAGTCAGTTCCCTTCAGAGATACATTCATATAAAACACCCGCGCCTGTTATGATTTTGAAAGGTGCAGTGCTCATGTTTATTCAACGAAGTCAAACGGCACAAATAAATCAATGTATGGGAAACACTGGTAATGTATATCTAAATATCGGAAATGTGTTTAAAAATCATATCACCGTTATTGAAAAAAATTATATCGCGATACATATTGATATTGAATTATTGCCCAGCCCTATGTTCTACTTATTATACCTTTAAAGATCATTTCAAAAACTGGCTTATGACTAGGGCGGCACGATAAATCGCATGCGATATTTAACGCGCATCTTGTCAGAAAGCCGGTTCTGTAATCAGCGGTAAATCGCCATCACCTGCGGCTTTCACGTTGAGCAGCATTAACTAAACAGAGCCGTTGTTTATTCACTGATGAGCTGCGCAAAAAATCACGCGAATATGAACGTGGGTTTGCGCAGCTCGTCAGTGAACAACGGCTCTGTGTAGTTAATGCTGCTCAATGTGAAAGCCTGCAGGTGATGGAGATTTACCGCTGATTACAGAACCGGCTTTACTGATAAAATGCGCGTTAAATATCGCATGCGATTTATCGTGCAGCCCTACTTATGACGAATCAGTTGTGTAAACATTTTACTTAGAAATTTTAAAATGTCTTTATGTGCTGTTGTATGTGTATTTGAGTCTGTGTCCTGTCCTTGTGTGTACCTGCCTAGGGACTGCGGATGTAAATTAGCAATGTTGCTATAATCCGGCTTGTTTACATTCTGTACTACTACAAATGTTCATTAACATGCATTGTCCCTATCAAATAAATAAACAACAACATAATGTATAATTCTGCAGCAAAAACTATATTGACAGGTTTGGACAGGGTGCAGACTAAGGCCCTGCGGTTATGTTGTGGAGCTCTCAGAACGTCACCTGTAGCTTCAGTGCAAGTAGAAGTAGGAGAGATGCCATTGAAGATTAGACGGCTCAAACTAACAATGCCGTACTGGACAAATCTGCATGGGCATGATACAACACACCCTGCAAAAAAAGGTACTTAAAGAATGTTGGGAGTATGGCCGTATCAATATTAGTAGCTTTGGATGGAGGGGAGCAATAGAGGCAAAGGAAATGGGAATAGACACTATTGCATGCTGTAAGACAATAAGTATGACTGCCATCCCACCAAGGTTATTCTGTTTTCCTATAGTAAATATAGAAATAAAAGACATTTTAAAATCTGGCATATATCAAAATATTCAGCAGTATATAGAAACCAGGTATGAAGATACAATACAGATATACACAGATGCATCCAAAGATCCAATAACTGGCAAAACGGGTGCAGCTGTATTCATCCCACAATACAATATTAACATCCAAATACAATATTAACATCCAAAAAAGAATTTCAGATCACCTATCAGTTTTTTCAGCTGAAATAATGGCCATTATTCTAGCACTACAATGGGTAGAGAAAGTTAAGCCGCATATGATAGTCATATGCTCAGATTCCATGTCCTCCTTGACAAGTATCCAGAGTGGAAAATCTGTATGTAGGCAAGATCTTTTAGATGAAATAAATCAGTTAATTTTTAGACTAACTCAACAAAAAAGTTATACACAGTTTACGTCGGTTCCAGCGCATGTGGGTATTTAGGGAAATGAAAAGGTGGATAAATTGGCAAAAGAAGCCCTGAAGACAGAAAATATAGATATAAAAATACCACTTAGTAAATCAGAAATTAAAGTTATCATTAAATATAATATTAATAAAATGTGGCAGGATACATGGGATCAGGAGGAGAAAGGGAAGACATTTATATAGCATTCAGAAAGAAGTGATTGTTAAAAAGTGCAGTAATCTGAGGCGGCAGGAGGAAACTATTTTAACAAGGCTGAGAATAGGGCACACAAGGTTAAATAGTTTTGTAAGATTAATAGGAAAACACCAGACAGGATTATGTATACATTGTGGAGAAGTGGAAAGTGTAAAACACACTCTTAATATGTAGGAAATACTCTGAAAAAAGGAAAGAACTACAGAGGGCATTGAATAATGGATTGAGCTTAAAAAACTTATTGAGTCTGCCTGGCACACAATATATAATTAAGGCTGTCATGACTTTTCTGAAAGAAACTCAGCTTGTAGACAGGATTTAATTTTAATTGTATTATTATTTTATATATATATATATATATATATATATACACACACACACACATGTCTGGTTTGCTATCCTTGTGGGGACTCTCCATAGGCGTAATGGTTTTTATACTGTACAGACCTTATATTCTATTGTCCTACACCAACCCTACCCCTAAACCTACCCCTCACAGGAAACTTTTAGATTTTCAAAAAACATTCTGTGCGATTTATTAGCTTGTTTACCCATGGGGACCTCAATTTAGGTCCCCACCGTGACACGAGTCCCCATGAGTCTGTGTGTATTCAGGTTTAAGTCCCCACCAGGATAGAAAAACAGGTACACACACACACACACCCCCACACACAGGTTTGTTTTTGTGAAAGTGGGGACATCCCATAGGCGTAATGTTTTTTATACTTTACAGACCATATATTCTATTGCCCTACACCAACCCTACCCCTTACAGGAAGGAAACTTTGTGCTATTTCAGATTTTCAATATACTCCATTCTGTGTGATTTATAAGCGTTTTGAAAAGTGGAGACATGGGGTAATGTCCTGAAAAGTCACCTTCTCCTTGTAATACCTATGTCATACCTTTGTCATTATACAAATGTATGTCCTCATTTGTCACAAAAACACACACACACACACAGAGTAGACTTTAAAATTTTATATCCCAATGAGTTCACACTTCAGTCCTGCAGATGGCGGTAATGTACTTCGTTTGCAAACCGCCAAATAAAAACCACAGAAGAAGACGACGTCATTACATTCTCGATCAATGTCCTCCATTGTTGTCCGGAGTTTTCCACCGGTTTCAATGCGCTTTGTTCGCTGTCTCTTTTAAAGGGGACTGATCTATTTTAACACGACAGGACCCTGATGTAGTGTTGAGAGCGTCTTTCTGCTTTACAGGTATCGGGTCAACTCTTGTGCTTGTGGTCGAGTTCTGAAGATGGCGGCGGTGCGGAGCAGCAGCCCAGGCGCAGACTCATCCCACAGCAGCACAGCCGCGGTCTCCGAGCGGCTGCGAACGGAGGATGGATCCGGTACGGCACACACAATTCACTTAAAACACTCGTTTTCCCTGTGTAGTCCGTTATGGATTATTTAGTGGGACCGCAAGGCTGCTGAGTAAACAATGAGAGTACCGTAGTGCCTTTTTGAGACACGGACCATTTCTGATCTAATTACTGTAATATATTATGTAAATGTCATAGTATAAAATGATAGAAATCATGAATTACAATCGTGTTATTATATGATTATTGTTATGATTGGAAATAACATTAAGGGAATCATTAGTCTCGCGTAGCCAGTTGGCATCCATCTTATTGGTGCATTACTCGGCTGAAGGTCTGGAATCCATCCATGGCAGCTTTCATTGGCCAAGGGCCGCCCATGAGGCCGTTTGACCGACATGTCAAACAACCAGTCACAGTTCATTTCGTTTCAGCGTCAGATTTGGGGGCGTGGAAATGTCGCCATAATAACAGACCGGTGTGTAAAACTCTCCGACGTATTTCTGTGCCACGAAATTTAAATATTTCACATACTTTTGAAAATCCAGGTTTAGTTGATCTTGATAAGCGCTCGTCGTCACATTTGTTAACACGACAGCTTTCTTCTTTCGTGAGGGGGTTTGGCATCACGGCATCTTTGTTTCCAGGCGGAACGTTATATAGAACGTGACACACACGTCTCCCGGAAATCTTGTATAATTCAACCAATCCGATGACGATTTAAGGGTGCGTCTCAATCAGCTCCCTTGTTCAGTAGTCAGGGCACTGATCGGGGAGTCGGCCATTTTAAGGGCTGTCTCAAACGCGAAATCCTTCCAGTGCACTGGAATGTTCGCTCCCTGAAAAATCCCACAATGCACCGCAAAAACTAAGGAGCATCGGAGCTCACTATGCTCCCTTACCAGAAATAACGTCACATTTCTGAAGCGTAAAACAAATCACACGAGCCAACTCGATAAATATAATAGGCTTGTTTGAGATGCGCCTCGCCTTGCCCGAAATGTAGGCGAGAGTAGGCAGCTGCATTGAGGGGAGGAGTGAAATAAGTAGTGATGGCGAGATGAAGCCTTATGAAGCACTGAAGCTTTTCATCCAAGTGGTTCACAAAAGGGTTCATTTCTCGAGGCTTCGTTTGCTCACAATACCACCAGTGGCCAAAGAGTGTAAAACAAGCAGATACATTACAGATGACCTGATGTGATCTATTGGCGCTTTTCCACAGCGTGGTACGACTCGGCTCGGTACGGCTCAGTATGGCACGGTTTGGCTCGGCACGGTTTGCGTTTCCACTGCAGTTCAGTATCCAGGCGGAACGTTATATAGAACGTGACACACACGTCTCCCGGAAATCTTGTATAATTCAACCAATCCGATGACGATTTAAGGGTGCGTCTCAATCAGCTCCCTTGTTCAGTAGTCAGGGCACTGATCGGGGAGTCGGCCATTTTAAGGGCTGTCTCAAACGCGAAATCCTTCCAGTGCACTGGAATGTTCGCTCCCTGAAAAATCCCACAATGCACCGCAAAAACTAAGGAGCATCGGAGCTCACTATGCTCCCTTACCAGAAATAACGTCACATTTCTGAAGCGTAAAACAAATCACACGAGCCAACTCGATAAATATAATAGGCTTGTTTGAGATGCGCCTCGCCTTGCCCGAAATGTAGGCGAGAGTAGGCAGCTGCATTGAGGGGAGGAGTGAAATAAGTAGTGATGGCGAGATGAAGCCTTATGAAGCACTGAAGCTTTTCATCCAAGTGGTTCACAAAAGGGTTCATTTCTCGAGGCTTCGTTTGCTCACAATACCACCAGTGGCCAAAGAGTGTAAAACAAGCAGATACATTACAGATGACCTGATGTGATCTATTGGCGCTTTTCCACAGCGTGGTACGACTCGGCTCGGTACGGCTCAGTATGGCACGGTTTGGCTCGGCACGGTTTGCGTTTCCACTGCAGTTCAGTACTGCTTTAGAGTGGGCGGGATTATTCACATGTCGTTATAGCTCTACTACTACGACTCCAAAAAAAAACTTTTTCATTCCGCATCGCCCCATCAAGCTCTCGCTGGATCCGCTCCTCTGCTATCAAGGAGAGGAACATCTGTACTTCCGCAACAGACAACAAAACTTTTTGGTTGTTAAAAAAAGGTGCGCTCGTTCAAAACAGTTGCGTTCGATCCTTCGCTGGCTGTGCTGATTTAAATCTAGCGGTTCTAGCAGTGTTTGTGTCACAAGTTCAGTGACGCAGGTAGTGACGATTCTCTCCGGCCAATCTGTGATCAGCAGAGTTGACACATCACATTTTGGTAACGGTACGGTTCACTTGGAACCCCAACCGAAGTGGCAATAAAAAAAGTACCAGGTACTGTACCCAGTGGAAAACCCCCCAAAAGTGAACCGTACCGAAAGTGGCTGAATTTAACAGGGCAGAGGACTGTGAATTTACAAGATTTGAACCACTTCCTGAACCAGTCAGGCCAAGCGAGGCTTCGGACGTCATCAATGACGTCATTGCTCTAAAGCGATACAAGCCTCGATAAGCGCTTCACTGAAAGCTGCCGGGATTTCTCGATACACACTCCGAAGCCTCGGCACAGAACGTAACATCACTATAAATAAGTGCAGTCAAGATAAGACAGTTCTGACCTCTCGAAGTGGAACAGATACCTATGAGATAAAAGGCGGATTTCGCGTTATTCACACTCACATTCTGTGTTGCTAATAAACATGATATAATTTCAGTTCTGTTGCTTTTATATGAAAATAAGATGAACAAGACACTCAAAGTGCTTGCTATTTAATTCTATACGAAATGTTTTTATTATCCATTTTTACTTTAATACAAACATGTATTTTAGATTTTTATAGAAATATGACAACAATCACATATCTCAGACAGAGATCGCACTGTCATAGTGTTTGGGGACATTCATGCATAATTTAAATACATAATCACATGAAATCAGATAAAAAATAAAACATTTTAGAAGAGAACGCTGCATCACAGTTGTCTGAACCAATGAGCATTAAGATGTCATCAGTCATTTCCCATCATGCTTTTGATCAGTGCAGTCGGTGGAGAGCAACAGCACTCGACTGCACAATCCGACACAGCCGCCTCACCGTCACAAGATTTTTTTGGCACACGTCGGCATGACATCTGAGCAAGTCGGACGTAACTCGGATACTTTTTTAACTGGCATGCATCTCGCGGTGATCGGTTCTGCACAGATTTTGCTCATCTCAAACAAGCCTAATGACACGCTATAGAAGATTTGAAAAGACAAACTGTTTTTTTTCAACATAATTTGTATATTTCAACATAAACGCACATCACTAGACAGGTAATGAACACATTTATAATTAATATTCGGCTGAAATGTTGTAAGAACATGTAACAGAACGATATGTTTAAAGAGAATAAAAAATATTTTCAAGCGTTGATTGTCCATTGACGCTGTACCTAGTCATGTCACTGAAATTCGAGTGTTCACGGTCTCAAGGTGCAGTGAGTCAGGGAACTTACCAGTGACCGAATTCGTGTACACTATCTGCTGATTCACGAGCTAGGGAGCTGATTGAGACGCATCCTTCGAAACTCCTGAAGTGTTTCCACTTCTGTGTGCCATATGCATCAGACGTTTAGCCAATGTTCTGTGGGCGTGACATCTGAGGCTGAGACTAGGGGATCATAGGTATTTTCTTTATTAGCACAACTTTAGACATCATAGACCCATTTCCTATATATATATATATATATATATATCAGCATATATGAAATGGGTAAATTTATTTATTTCCTTCCTTCCTTAATAGGCATTTTTGATTGTCAACTGTTACGTGATGTCCCAACTGCTTATGGCTCTGTTTACACTCTTACATGTATGCAGTTGTGCTCAAAATTATTCATACACTTGGTAAATATGGTCAAAGAAGGCTGTGAAAATAAATCTGCATCATTAATCCTTTTGATCTTTTATTAAAAAAAAAAAAAAAAAACTCATTGGAGAATTAGAATTTAAAATAGGGGAAAATCTCATTATGAAATAAATATTTTGTTCTGATACACATTGGCCACAATCTCTGAGTCTTCACCTATAATAACTGAAGAGTTTGGAGAACATCTGACAAGAGATCAGAGACCATTCTTTCATCCCAAATCACTCCAGGCCCTTCAGATTTCCAGGTCCATGTTGGTGCTTCTTCTCTTCAGTTCATCCCAACTAATTTTTTATAGGGTTCAGGTCAGGGAACTGGGATGGCCATTGCAGAAGCTTGGTTTTGTTCTGACCCATATTTCTTTTGATTTTGATGTTTGTAACCCTTGGCCAGTTATAAGATTCCGAGGACTTTAAGATTTTTCGAGAACGAGGACTTTGTTTTGTTGCGGGTTTTTTAAAAACTAATATTAGTTAGTATTCTGCTGTGGTATTGAGAATTGTGAAATCTCTAAATGTCTCTAAAATGTAGATGTCATAGCAGCCTTATTTACAGAAAATATATATTTGATATCGCTATCTTTAATTCATCTTTAATAAATCTTTAAATCACTTGTATAAAGTTTTGGTCATGTGGTCCACTCATAATCGTGTTAAATAATTGTGATTACAATATTGACCAAAATAATCGTGATTATGATTTTTGCCAAAATTGAGCAGCCCTAATGCCATGTAACAAGATATCCAGGATCTCTGCTCTGGCAGAAAAATAGACCCAAAACATTAAAAATCCAGAAGTATCCATCTTGAGTGTTTACTGCTAAAATGCTAAATTTTTTGTTTCATCTGACCATAGAACCCAGTCCCGTTTGAAGTTCCAGTAGTATCTAGCAAATTAATATGCTGGAGTTTGTTTTTGGATGAGAGCATTTTCTTTTCTAGATTTTTCTTGAAACCTTTGATGTAGGTGCTATTTGATAAATTTGTTGGAGGCTTTCCGACCCTGAGATAAAAATATTTTCCTACTATCAACTATTTTTCAAACTATCCTCCTCACACTGCATTAAGACAATAAACACACATCGTCTTCCAGGCAGATTTGTAACATCTTTAGTTGATTGGAACTTAATTATTGCCCCCTGATGGTGGAAATGGACATTTTCAACTCTTTAGCTCTTTTCTTACAGCTACTTTCTAATTTGTGAGGTTGAACAATCTTTTGCTACACATCAGAATACATATTCTTTGATTTTGGTCATTGTGATGAATGACTAAGGGAATTTGGCCTTTGTGTTCCCTCTTATTTATATTCCTGTGAAACAGGAAGCCATGGCTGGATAATTTCATAATAAATAATAATTTCAATAAAACTTTTTTTTAGTTTGTCACCCTAGTATGATTAAAAAATGCAAATAGGAATATACTTAAGAGATATTTTAATCATAAGAATTTCTAGGGGTACCAATAATTGTGGCCATTGTGTACTAGAGAAAAATATTTTCCCCCACTTTCACTTTTTAACGTCAATTAAAGGTTAAATTGTTTTGAAATTTCTGAATGAAAGATCAAATGGATAAACAATGCGCTTATTTTTACAGCCTCCTTTGATCATATTTACCAAGGGTATGAATAATTTTGAGCACAACTGTATATATATATATATATATATATATATATATATACACACACACAGTGGAGATCAAAATTAGAGAACACTCTTTAAATACTTGAATTTTTCTCTAAAATATTGTTAGTCTTTCTTGCTCAAAATTTGAAGGAATATTAGCTGTAGCTTATACCACTGTTCCACTAACATGTTAAGCCACAGTCACACTACACTTTGAGCATGCAAAATTCATTCAGACATCTTTTAAAAAAACTTATATTCATCAACACATAAACAATAATAATACAACTAAAATGTAAAAACATACAATCTACTCCACTTTCCTGCAGCGCTGCAGTTTTAGATTTATATTCAGATAGGAGGTCATGCTGTGACGTATCGATCTACCGTTGGTCACACGGTGTCATGTGATGCAAATTCGCAGGCCATAGTTCACCAAGTTTGAACTTTGGAACGCAGCACAACGTGAAATTTTTGCACTGGCTTGCGTTTCTGGTCTGACGCATTCGCATGTGTATGAATGGTTTATATTATTTTAATTCAGATAGGAGGTCATGCTGTGACGTATCGATCTGCCGTTGGTCACACGGTGTCACGTGATGTAAATTCGCAGGCCAGAGTTCACCAAATTTGAACTTTGGAACGCAGCAAAGTGTGAAATTTTTCGCACGGGCTTGCGTTTCTTGTCTGACGCATTCGCATGTGTAGGAATGGAAGTCAATGGAACGAAAAGTGTAGTGTGACCGCGGCTTTAGACAAAATAACCAAGGCATTTCAACAAAACCCTTTATTTTGTGGAAAACACTGATGAAAATGAGAGAACAGTAACCACTGTAGTAGAGCCCGACCGATATATCGTTTTGCCGATATTATCGGCCGATATGAGCCTGTCGCCGATATATTGGTATCGGCGAATATGCCGCCGATCTGAATTTTTTTTTTACAGGACATATAATGCAGATAAAATGCTTGAAATAGAGTAATTACTTAGTTTGTCCTGCAGAGCGCGCACCATTGTTTGCTACTGGCGACCTGGATGAAACGCTTTAAAGCTTAAGTCAATGGAAAACCATTGAAACTTTGAACGGCCTTATCTCCGTAACCATTTATACACCACATTTAAACACAGCTTAAGATGACCAAGTGCTATAAAATAACTTTAAAATTAAATTAAAAAGTACAACATACACAAATATATGTCAATAATAACCTATATGGGACAAAGCACAGAATATACACTGCAAAAAATGCTTTTCTAACTTAGTAGTTTTGTCCTGTTTTCAGTCCAAATATCTAAAAAATCTTAAATCAAGATACATTTACTAGACACATGAAATAGCATAAGAAATTATGTCTTGTTTTCTGAAAAAACACCTCAAAATTAAGTGATTGTTTGTTTAAAATAAGCAAAATTATCTGCCAATGGGGTAAGAAAAATAATCTTAATGAGATATAATCTCAAACAGAAGTTTTAAGCATCACTTAATTTTCTCATGCCATTTTTCTTGTCTAGTAATCTTGATTTAAGACTTTTTAGATATTTGGACTGGAAACGAGACAAAATTACTAAGTAAGAAAAGCTTTTATTGCAGTGTAGCTATACATGACAACAGATTGAAAAATGAATGGTCCAAAAAAGGCGAGTGAATTAAAACGTCTTTAGTCTTGCAATGCAAAGTGCAAAGTAACTATACCACCCCTGCTTTACTACTGTTATTAACGAGCTAACGCTAACTTGTCATGCTTGTCAAGCTGGATAACGAGTAAACACCAGCACCAGGGACATTACGTTCCTCACTTCAAAACGGAACAAAAGTAGGATTCTGTAGTGATTTACCCTGCTGTTGAACTCCCTTCCTCCTCATCAAAGACTCCAACATGTTTGCGTTTCAGGTGCTGGATCATTGCCGTGGTGCTCCCGTGCCATGCCATGTCGCTTTTGCATATTTTGCAGTTAACACACTTTTTCTGTTTATTTAGTGTGAAATGCTCCCACACCTTGGATGACTTGGGTCGCACGGATTTCTCTGCCTCCGCCATGTATCTTTCCTCTAAATTTAAATTTTTGCTCCGCCCTGTCTTTAGCCCTGTCCCAAATGGCACACTCCGGACTTGTGGACTTCCTCGGAGTCCACACTTTGATGACGTCATGTAGTGCAGACCTATAGGGCCCTTGGCGCGAGTCCACGAGGGTGCATTGAGAGGTATTTTTGGGACAGACTCGATCGTCACGCCGGAAATAACGGTCTGGTTGTTTTTTGACAGGAGCTGCAGGTTCGGGGAATATGCTGCCTATGTTCCATTTGAACTAAGATTACAATTTTAACACATAATAAACATGTGCATGAGTTTCAGATAAATTTACAGGTTTAAATATACTAGGTTTACATATGACTCAGTAAAGGGTATATAACAAAGTATTGAGATGAAATTTTGTTATTGACCAAATACTTATTTTCCACCATAATTTGCAAATAAATTCTTTAAAAATCCTACAATGTGATTTTCTGGATTTTTTTTTCTCGTTTTGTCTCTCATAGTTGAGGTATACCTATGATGAAAATTACAGGCCTCTCTCATCTTTTTAAGTGGGAGAACTTGCACAATTGGTGGCTGACTAAATACTTTTTTTCCCCACTGTATATACTGTATTCTATATATAGTACCAGTCAAATGTTTGGACACACGAATGGGAAAGTGTCCAAACTTTTGACTGGTACTGTACTATAATATACACAAAGAATATCGGCCGATATATCAGTATCGGCCTTTTTTTTTACTCCCTAATATTGGTATCGGCCCCAAAAAACCCATATCGGTCGGGCTCTACACTGTAGCATGAATGAAGATTACAACTAAAATTTTTGAGGGTTACAGCTGTCAGAAATTTGTAGGAATTGTAGAGGCCCTTGATTTGAATGACTTCACATCTCTGGCCGCAGGACATCACTCGTCTCACACTGCTCTGGTGTGATCTTGGTGCAGTCTTTTTCCAGTCTCTTCTACAGCTACCGAGCTGTAGTGGGTTTCTTAGCTATAATTTCGTCGTCAAGGATTTTCCAGAGATTTTAAAGGGGTCATGATGCTGTTTTAAAGATCATTATTTTGTGTATTTGGTGTAACAGAATGTTGACATGCTTTAATGTTCAAAAAACACAATATTTTCAAATACTGTACATTATTGTAGGTCCTCTATGCCCCGCCTCTCTCAAACGCGTCGTTTTCAACAAAGCCCCCTCCTTTGACAAGCGCAGTCTGCTCTGATTGGCCAGCTAACCCAGTGCATTGTGATTGGCCGAACACCACAAGCACAAATCGGAAATGTAACGCCCCTTACCATAATCGCAAGCTTCAGCTTTCAAAGTAAATATCAAGACAGTTAATAATGTTGTTAGTTTTACCATCAGTTCAAGCCCGAAATGGCAACAGAGTCGCGTGACAGACACAGTGATGATGCAGTACACAAGCCGCGGTTAAGACAGCTGACGTGCTATGGTTTCTGACAGGCAGTTCACTCTCCTGTGATGTGACCCTGGGTTGTGCTGTTCTGTTGTAAATAAATCTTAACCAATGATTCCTAATTGCTTCTACTTCTGGAAGGCCAAATAAAGTGCTTTTGCTTTCTCACTGAAACACACTGCGTCTCCCTGACATGGCTGCATCAACACGACTGCTGTTCCTGAAACCACGCCTTCTTTCTTTGCGTGCACATTTGGGCGGCATTATGCTAATATTTCCACAGTGACATAGATATGTGGGGGCGTGTTAGAATGAGCAGTTTTAGGTAGGCGTGGTTGACTCTTAACTTTTATAAAGAATATCTCTTTGGATTTGAGACTTTAGTCATTGCAACTTTACAGATCTTCTTTATGCACCAAGAGCTTGTAACACTCCAAAGAGAAAGAAAAACTTGAAATTGCATAATATGACCCCTTTAATTTGGGTTTAGATCAGGATTCTGGGCCGACCATTTCATTATTTCAATGTTCTTGGCTTCAAAGAACTGCTTTACTCATTTTGCAGTGTGACAGGGGCATTGCCTTGCATGAAAATTGCAGACTGATTGGGAGATGCTTGCAGGGAAGCAACTGCATGTTGCTGAAGGAAGTTCTGATAAACATATTTGCATTCACCCTGCCATTTAGCTGTATAAGAGGCCCAACTCCTGCTGCAGAAAACATCCCCCAAAGCATGACTCTCCTCTACCTTTTACTGACTTCTTTACGCACTTGGGCTTCAGTCTTTACCCAGTTTGATGCCAAACAAAATGTTTCCCATCAGATCCAAACAAATTAAACTTGCTCTTATCTCATGAACTTTGGACCAGTTCACCTCTCTCCACAAAACATGCTCCTCAGCAAAGGTGAGCCTAGCCTTTTGGTTCTTTCCGCTGATGAGAGGCTTGATCACTACAGAGTGCGCTTTCAGTCTGACTTCTCTTAAACATGCCGAGATGGTAGGAATGGCCGATATACCAGTAGACACGGTTAACTGGTAGAAATTTGTCTACCAGTAGAGATTTTGGACTAAAGTCTCTATCGCGGTTACAAGCTCACATGACGTTGCTGTGCTAAGTGGTCATGAAAACTTATCGTTTGCACGTGTCTTTAAACCTCTGGTATTGTTCATTATGGGGCTCACACTTGTGTTGTCAGCGGTCAAAAGTGACGGAACACCTGAAATGTAATTTTTTTTTTTCAATAAAATGAATGTAATATTTTTGTTCTATCTATATATACAGTGTTTCCCCTGCCATTATTTTAGGGGGGCGGCCCGCCCCCCCAACGGCACCCCCCGCCCCCCTTGAAGGTCAAGTTAATTTTATTTAATTATATTTTCTTTATAGTGCCAGATAACAACATTAGTCATTTAAAGTTACCTTTCTTATAGAACATGTCTATAACTTGTTCTTTCATTAAGCAAACTAAATAGCCTTATGTTATTTATCTTATTTACACGACGGTATGTCATTTCAGTCTCTACGTTATAGTCGCGCTCTCTGTATCACGCACAGCGGATTTCCGCCCGATGCGCGCGCTCTCACACAAACACTCACAAGTAAGCCCACTCCGATTCATATTTAAATATGAATTCTGCGTGTCTCTGTGTTAATGAATGGCGCAGACG
>NW_015506413.1:110290-113099 GCF_001515645.1 Sinocyclocheilus grahami
GGGGTGACTCCCATAGCAATATGGTAGAGTTGGTACTTAGTGCTCGCCATGGTTCTGGCTTGCACTCCCCTCAGCATGGTGGCGTGGGTATACCGTTCCCCATAGCGACCCCTAGAGGACGCAGTTCGAAGTTCCTATGAAAGGGAACGTCTCAGGTTACTTATGTAACCATGGTTCCCTGAGTAGGGAACGAGACACTGTGTCCTCTAGGTTTCTTGCCATGCTGCGGACGCAAGCTTCAGACGAAGAAGTGAATGATGTGTAGCTCCCGGCGCCTATTTATATTATAGTTGCACCGGTAGCGACGTCATGGCAGTCGCCGGCCAACGAGTTGGTGTTTTTTCAATGTATGCTTCAGACACGGGTCACGACGAGGCGTTCCCCATAGCAACCCCTAGAGGACGCAGTGTCTCGTTCCCTACTCAGGGAACCATGGTTACATAAGTAACCTGAGACGTTTTTCCGATTCTGTTTAGTGGTGTTAGCGATGCAGAAATTCCACACGTCAGCTTTCAAGATGCAGCCTCATTTACTGTTGATCCACACATTTTCATGGTTGAAATCAAGTAATCTGCTCAAATGGGGATTTAGCCTTGAGGATGATGACTTTCAAATGAAGATTCCGCAACAGGTTTAAGTTGTGAATTTAATGTGAATGTTCCGCGTTGACCAACAGAGGGCTGCTTGGTTTCAAATGACTGTTCTTCATACATCAAATGAACAATGGACCTATTTTTGCCAGTGAAACTGTGCTAATGTGGCAACATCTTAAGTAGCCAAAAGGTTTCTTTCATTAAATATATTCTATCATAGCACTACAGTCACAATGCAGAAATAAACACACTCATAACAAGCCTCAAACATACGCCAAACAAGCCTCGTTTTAACACCGCTTTAGAGGACATGAGGCTGACCATTCATTTTTTGGAAGGTAAACAGAATGTTCAAGCCCCAGGAAAAATGCAGCTTATTACATATGTGGGAATTAATTATGGGCTGCTTGTTTATTCGCACTGAACATTTGCTTTAAAGTGTCCCACTTTGACTGTTTACAGTATATTGGAACTTTTTTGGTTACAAGACCTAAAACAGCCTCTCCGTATTTACCATTTGAGCAGGTTTATGTTAATTAAACTTTGACTCCTGTTCTCCGGGCAGTGTCTCCAGAGATGAGAAGCTAACTGCGATGATTAGCAGAAATCAGGATGTTCATGAGTTTATTTAGCTGAAAAATGAAGCTGGATTGTACAAGCACAAATATTGACTGATGTGGAATTTACTTTCAAGAGCCTCTAAAGCTCAGTTCCCTCTGAGAATGGCACACAAGACCAAGTCAAAAACACATGCCTCACTTATTTAGGTACACACTACATCAGCAGAGATGAGCAGACATCAAGCAGGGAGATTGGAAGTAGAGAAACAGTGAGACTTACAGGACCTATGCTTATCAACCAGAAAGCAGGTGTCTTTTAACCAAATGAGCAATGGACTAACAATTTCAGACTAGCCAAACATTTAGGGAGGTTCTGGCTTGAGCAAGCCTGTACCAGGACAGTCAGTCCCCACATACCAGTGCACACTGTCTCCTCCTTGACTCCATACATCTCCACAGCCATTTTAAACAGAGCTGGCCCTCCCTAGTTTGCAACACAGTGTATTTCAACGGTATCTGCCTCTTCTCTTCAGAGGGAGTCTCTTAAACCAGGCTGATTTATCTTCCCCTCACACTTTTAAAGGTCAGTTCACTCGCAGAAAAGCTGTCTGGGAGTTATGGAGATGAGCAGGCTGACATTCTGTCTGCTTATTAGCTTAAACCTACAGATTTGTTCATGAAATTAAGGTGACATGGCAAATTCAATGCTTTGTAGTTTCAATGTACAGAATTGCAGTCAAAGGTAAAGCTTACCCTCAAACATATATATGACTAAATTAATAAAAAAGTAAATATATAAATCAGTGTTTCCCCTGTCATTATTTTAGGGGGGCGGCAAGTTAATTTTATTTAATTATATTTTCTCTATAGCGCCAGATCACAACAGAAGTCATTTAAAGTTTCCTTTCTTATAGAACATGTCTATAACTTGTTCTTTCATTAAGCAAACTAAATAGCCTTATGTTATTTATCTTATTTACACGACGGTATGTCATTTCAGTCTCTACGTTATAGTCGCGCTCTCTGTATCACGCACAGCGGATTTCCGCCCGATGCGCGCGCTCTCACACAAACACTCACAAGTAAGCCCACTCCGATTCATATTTAAATATGAATTCTGCGTGTCTCTGTGTTAATGAATGGCGCAGACGCGCGGTTTTGTGTAGTACTCGTACTGAAACGCTCGTGACGCTTCTGGTGATATTAACTTCTGTCGTCTCACTTATGAGGACATAAATACATGAATAACATCTCCAGAACTTCTCTGAGAGTCACTTCATGAGCATTTGACCATTTCATTTGAGTAAAACTATCATCATGTCATACGCACACAGAAATGTAATGGTATTCACGGAAACCCGTCAAAATAAAAGTTCGGTTTAACTTGAGGGCATTGGCAGAAATATATTACTACTGTTGAGTAGAATGTACGTAACAGACTGCTACTACTTCTACTAAAATTATTAAAACCTTATTTTTAAGGAATAGGCATTCAATATTTCTTCAATGTTTTAGTTGTAATATTAAATGACCTTTTATTTTACAAAAAATTTAATTTGTTTAATTTTCATTACTTAAAAGATAGATTAAATGAATGTTTTATGCCTTAAAACAAAATGTAAATACACAACACAGAATTTCTGAGCAAAAAATTCA
>NW_015506413.1:113970-135418 GCF_001515645.1 Sinocyclocheilus grahami
TTTTATTACTAAATTTGGTAATGGGAGAGTAAAAATATTTTTAAAACGTACACCGTTCAAACTAGGCTGCTTATGTTGAAGTGTTGGGGATGTGGCTTTTAATGATGAGACATTTTTTGTAATCAGGCTCTCAAAAAATATATAACAATTTGGATATAGATTTATCGGCCAACATATCGGTTATCGGCTTTCAAAAATAAAGAATAATCGGTTATCGGTATCGGCCAAAATTTTCATATCGGTGCATCCCTAATATATATATATATATATTATATATATATATATATAATTTTGTTTTTTGATAGAATTTCATGATACTAATGAATATTTATGCAATAATTGATAATTTTTTCCCATCAAAAAAAAAATAAATAAAAAATTTATATTATTTTTACATTTCAATTAAGGAAATATTTCATGTTAAAATAGGGACAATGCCTGTAAAATCCCATTTTTGATGGCAAATTAGTGTCATCTGGTGGGAGTAAAATAAAAAAACGTCTGCAATATCATGGCCTAGCCACTAGATTCCTATATAGCTCTATATAAAAGGCTTATAGTTGTTTTTAGACATAAATACTTATTTTTATTAAAGGGGTCATATGATGTTGCTAAAAAGATCATTATTTGGTGTAAGGAAATGTGTTTATGCGGTTTAAGGTTAAAAAAACGAATTATTTTCCATATACTGTACATTATTGTTTCCCCTCTATGCCCCGCCTTTCTGAAACGTGTCGATTTTTACAAAGCTCATCGGTCTGAAAAGCGAGGTGTGCTCTGATTGGCCAGCTATCCAGTGCATTGTGATTGGCCGAATACCTCAAGCGTGTGATGGAAATGTTACGCCCCTTACCATATTGTGATGCCGTGCCCTGGTGCGACGATGCAAAACCAATAAAACCCATTATAAACGAGGCATTTGTTGCATCCATTGGGAACATAATTTAGGATTATAATGACTTGTACTGTCTTTTTACGCATTGCGTTGTGCCGCATAAACATAAAACCATGTCTGCATTTGTGATCAGAGAAATGACAAACAACAAGCGCTACTCTACATTGCTTAAAACTCACGTTTGAATCATCAGTGGCAAATTCTTTAAATATGAAAACGTACTTGCAGTCTGTGTGTCAGAACAGCCGGCATTGTAGTCTACTCTCCCAGGATCAGGAAACAGTCATCCATAAAATGCGCTTCACACATCTGAATATTTGGGTTGAACTGTTCTGGAACAGTGTTTTAAATACAACTTAACCACTGATTTTTAGTCGTGTCCTCTCTTGGAAGGCCAAACAAAGTATTTTCACTTTTGCAACGAAACACACAGCGTCTTCACAAAATAACAGTGGCAGCAACAATAAAGTTACGCCTTCTTTCTTTGCGTGAACATTTGGGCGGCGTTATGCAAATCTTCCCACATCGTGATTTAGACATGTGGGGGCATGTTTAAACGAGGCATTTTAGGAGGGCATGGACCAGTCTTAACTTTTATAAAGAATATCTCTTTAGGATTGAGACTTTAATCTTTGCAACTTTAGGGATCTTATCTATTCACGAACAGCTTGTAACACTCCAAAGAGAAAACTTGAAATCGCATCATATGACCCCTTTAAGTTGTGGATTTGGATATATATATTTAGACATTCTTAAAGAACAACTTTTTGTAAAGGTTTATATATATATTTTTAAATGTTGGTTTGAAATGTCATTTGCATTAATTTTACTACAGTCAAACCTGAACACAGAAAAAGACATTTTGTTGCACATATCAAATTTCAACAAAAATGAACAGGAATGCTTTATCAGAGGTTAATCAATCTGATTTCAACCTATTATTTGAGTCTTCTGGCTCAATTTTGCCATATTGTTACGATAAGTGACGATAAGTGTAAGTGACGATATCGATTCTAAAATCCCATGAATGGATTAGTCTTGCCTGTTTTCAGTTAATGGACGAAACGTTGAAGGGCACTTCCTATCCAATATATCGCAATAAGCATTGTGCTTTGGTACTTTTTATATGAAACAAAGTTTCATATTTCAAATTCTTTTCATTGTATTGCTGTATTTAAACAATATATGCCATTTTGGCATTGTTTAATGTGGAGTGACAGATCGCTGTAGGGCCTCAATCAACAGATGCGGCAGTGCGAGGCGCACGTGAACTAATCATCTCCTCCACATTAATACCAGCTTCAGCACAAAATAAACATGACTAAACGTCCTAAGGTTAGTTAAAAGAAAGAGTATAACTTTACAAGCCGTATCCTGTCTCATGTAATCGCTCAATCAGTGTTTCAGCCCCGCAAAGACATCAATATAACGGCTTGTAAACAGTGTCACGTAACGTCACATTTAACGTTACCTCAGAAAAAAACATATTTGGTGACCATAAACTCATTAGTCAGATAGAAAAATTAACTGTAGAGAGGGGCATTTTGCTAAATATATGCACCATATAACATATTCATTATAAATTTTACTGTTCTTCAATGTTTAATTTGATTGAATAAATCCATCAAGTTTTTATGACAGTCACCATTGTTTATATATATATATATATATATATATATAAACGGATTGAAGTAGAAATATTATGTAATTGTAACTTTATTATTTTAAAAACTTAAGTGTAATTTTAACAGATCAATCAATTTTAACCTTCAATATTATAGAAGCTAATGTAGTACCAACTGACTCATGTATATTTTACAGCATTAGTTGAGTTTTTTTTTCCTTGAGAATATTTGCCGTGTACTGTACCTGATATATATACAAAAATAATTGATATTGAATCGAATTGGTACCATTCCGATGAAGTAGCAATTTTTAAAATTTCGAAACATTTTTTATTTCCGGTCTAAAATGACTGAACAACACCAGGGGCTTGTACCATGATGGTGGCTGAACAAACTCAGGGTTACAGGATTTGTTTTGAGTTGACAAAACCAAACCAGTCCAATCCGACTTTGTTGGTACCACTACCATGACGCTGATCATCAACTTTCTCTGTCAAATTTGATCCTGAGTTTATGAAGCATGTGCACATAAAAGTGTGACATCAGTAACGAGCAGCCAATCACATGCCGTGAAACTGTTGACAAAACCAGACCAGTCCAATCCTGCTTTGTAGGTACCACTACCATGACGCTGATCTAGGGGTCGACCAATTATCGGCGTCGATATTAAGCATTTTTATGATTATCGGTCATTTTCAAAACCGATTCGCCGATAAAATGACTTAATTTTGAAACGCGCTATTTGGCTCTGATGCAGCCTGTCAGAACTCAGCACTCTGTAGCCTAAAGCAGTCTCCGCCTGCCGCTCATCTGATTTGTTGGGAGTCATGAGTCTGACCAATCAATGCGGAATTCACTCTCACTCCGAAAGCGCTTGCTAACTGCAGCTGCTTCAGTGATCACGCATCAGTTGTCTCTCAAAGGTAAGGCAGCAGCAGACGTTGCTTAAGTTGCAATAAATCACAATCCACTAACGTTACACTAAAGTTGCAAAACACCTCAGTATTATCTATTATTTCCGCGATGCAGAAAATGTGGACGGAATCGCGGAATCCAGTCATATAAATGGAATTTACTGTATGACGCGGAATGTCACGGAATTTGTCAAAGTTTGGATGACTTAATCAAAAGTAGGTCAGTACACGTATAGAGTCGCAATATGAACTAGTATATGTGTATATTCAGCCGCAAAAATACTGTTTAAAAATGGATCCAGTAGGGCTGGACAATAATTCAATATCAATATGTATCGCGATATAATTTTTTTCAATAACGGTGATATGATTTTTAAACACATTTCCGATATTTCGATATACATTACCAGTGTTTCCCATACATTGATTTATTTGTGGCATTTGACTTCGTTGAATAAACATGAGCACTGCACGTTTCAAAATCAAAACGCGTCGCGGGTGTTTTATATGAATGTATCTCTGAAGGGAACCGACTGTCTTCAGAAAAGTTTAGATGGCATTTTTATCTGATAAAGTAGGGTTCATGAGCAGAGCTGCTTTGTTTACATCTATTACTGGAGAAACCGTTAGTTCCACCGCTCTCACAGCGCCTCCTGCTGGCAGACAGTCAGTTTACATTTTCAATAATAAACCCGTCTCCAGCAACATGCTTTTGTTGTTGCTCTATTTTTGTTTTCTGAAGCAACTCGGAGCATGTTTCATAATCGTTTACCTGGTTAATGCGCGTTTCAATCTATAAGAATAATCAGCCTACACGACCAGTCAAAGGTTTTTCAACTGCAAGATTTTTAATGTTTCTTAAAGAATTATCTTCTGCTCACCAAGCCTGCATTTATTTGATCCAAAATGCACCAAAAGCAGTAACATTTTGAAATATTTTTACTATTTAAAATAACTGCTTTCTATTTGACTATATTTTAAAATGTAATTTATTCATGTGGTCAAAGCTAAATTTTCAGAATCATTAGGCCTACTCCAGTCTTCAGTGTCACATGATCCTTCAGCAATCATTTTAATATGCTGATTTGCTGATTATCAATATTTAAAACAGTTGAGTACATTTTTTCAGGATTCTTTGGTGAATAGAAAGATCCAAAGATCAGCATTTATCTGAAATAAAAAGCTTTTGTAACATTATTTCCATTCAAATGCTCTTTTTAAAATTTATATTATAGAAATTATTACTTTCATTTACAGGGTGTCCGCGAGTCCTTAAAAAGTCTTAATGTCTTAAATAACGTTTTCCTAATATAAGGCCTTAAAAAGTCTTAAAATGTCTTGAATTCGGATTCGATGGGTCTTAATTATTTTTGGTCTCATTACCGCTAAAATGTCTTAAGTCTGACGGACCTAATGACTTTACAATCATTGGACAGACCGAAGATTTTTTCTTCCCCGCGGTAAGTAAGTTAGCAGAATACAGAATAAAAGCTCACGCTGAGGCTCACTCTGTTTGTCTCGTCTATAGTTTATTTATAACATGATACAGTTAAATAACACCATGACAAGTGAGCTATTTTACTCAATATTCTCACGACGCAAAAAAACAAACATTCAAAACACCTACAGAGTGCACGCTTTTCGTGAAGTCTAGTGCGCATTTGCAGTGCGCTCTGCCTGATCACTGCATGATTCAGTCTATTAAAATACATTCAGAATGATCACAAATTCAAGACACGGGGGCAGAAAATGTGTGTATTTATACTCAAGTTCACACGGAAGAGTGCCTTTTTTTCTCCGAAAATTACCAGATACAAATGTGATATTGATTTTTTTACAACAGTTCAATAAACTAGAAGTTTTATTAAGAGACTTGCGTTTTAGACACCATATTGCCTGTTTTTGCACTAACAAAAATAATTCCAAATAAAGCCACAGCGCTGTTTTGTGTCTGAGCAACATGATGGCGTTTTGTTCCTGAATGAATCAACTGTTTAAAGGATTCGGTTCAGTCGCAATGACTCACTTAACAGTGACTTACTGCCACCTACTGGCGGTTTTAGTTTCACATTTAAAGTATCTTTTCATTTTTTAAATTATTTCAAATATCAGTATTCAATGTTTTATGTTTAATATATCCAAACATTATTTATGCATTTGTAACTGCAGGTTAAATGCATTCATGTCCTGCATTAAACAGTGTGTAAACACATCTAAATGCCAATTCAGGTGCATCATTCACAGTCGGGTTATTAGCAGAGAACACAGAGCAGGTCTTGAATTTCGGCGAGGGATTATGGCTATTAATAATAATAATTCTACTCATTCCAGCAGGTTCCTCGTTTATCATTTGCACGTACTTTTGAGTCTTGAGAACTCACTCACGCACTTTCATTTTCTGTGTGCCCACAGATCGCGATAAGGAGAGTGACAGGTTTTAATAATTATTAAAGGAGTTTGCAAATGTGATATTGATTTAATACAACAGTTCAATAAACAAGTACTGCCTGATTTTGCTCTATTTCATCAACGAAAATAGTTCCAAATATAGTAACAGCTGAGCCACTGCTTATCTCTAAAAGCAAACACAGCAGTGTTTCATTCATGAATGAGTGCGATTTTGAACGAATCTAGTGAGTCTGTGATTCATGATTACCCATTCATAAAGACTTGTGGTCACTTGCGCCATTCTTGAATGATTCAGCCGTTCAAACGAATCAATTGAATGAATGATTCAGTGCTAAAATCATTGACGTGCCGCCACCTGCTGGTGGTTTCAGTTTCATTTTTAGGTATAATTTCAGTTATTTAAATAATTTTATATTTCTGTATTCAAAATTTTATATTTAAAACATTAATCTCCACATGAATTTATGAATTTAATTACCTCTGAGCCTCATTAAATGTCTGAAAACTTACCTACAAGCCACTTTTGTGTTCTTCTGTGCACCCTCTGTAGTACAAATAGATTTTTTATTAATACTAATTTCATATGATTGGTAACTTATTTGTCTTATTCTATAAAAACACTGCTCTTAAACTGGGTGTGTGACAGGTATGGCTGTGGAATGGAGTTTGGCCGAGGGTTTTTTTTTGCTTTAACTCCTGACTACTCTACTACAACAATTATTACAACGTTTGTTTAAAAGAATAATCTAACCCGTGGCTGACTCTGAACTTTTATAAAGAATATCTTTTTGGATTTGAGACTTCAGTCTTTGCAACTTTACAGATCTTCTTTATGCACCAAGAGCTTGTAACACTCCAAAGAGAAAGGAAAAATTGAAATCGCATCATATGACCCCTTTAAGGTAAATTTCGGATTTCTGCTTACTAAATGATTTGTATATATGCTTGCCTATCTACACGGCCTGAAATTTGGTGTGAGGTTGCGGGTATTGCACCACGTTCGGTAAATTCCCACTCACTTATGAGACGCGCAATCTGTGCTGCCTCTCTCTCTCTCTCGAATGCGTTCTGCAGCAGTCACTTGGATAAGTCGTTGTTGAACTTGTTGACTTTTGATGAGTTTGAGCGCTTGATGCGCGCTGTGAAAAAGTGTGTTGGAAACACTGTTGGAAACAAATTGAGGACCAATCTGCACCTTATTGATAACCCGTGGCATTAATATACTGCATCTGTGCCAGCGCGTGATGTAATAAAACTGCAGCTTTTTTTATCCATTTTATACAATCCGCCTTTATTTAGCAAGTGCACTTGCGCATAAACAATTTTCAAGTTCAACACTTTTTGTTCCGTTCAGTTGTGGATGCTGCTGATTCACCGAGACCGCCGCAGCTCAGCAAAGAGACATGAGTGTGTGTGTGTGTGTGTTTTCCTTTGAAAAAGTTTCCCCAGAAATACTTTGCTATTTAATTTTCCTTACAAATTGTATTATCCGCATAACAATTCGAGTAAATGTGTAAAAGGTATGGCATGATGCCATCCTTCTAGAAGTGCATTTATGTTAAAATTGTAACATAAATGATCAAGTTTAGTTATTCTTATTTCTTTATTGCAAAACGCTAAAACTGGCACCGTTTTGGAGAGAAATGGGCTCTTATTTTAACCCATATCATGGTGTGTGATGCTGAACTATGAGTTTCTAATGGTGTTTGTATTTGCACTGTTCTAAACATTAATATTTTATGTGCAACAACAGCATGCTGTCTCAGTAGCCTTACACATTATTTTAAATAAATGTTTTCAAACTTTATGATTTAAATGGGGATGATTGTATTGAGAATAACTTTCATCTTTTCTTAAACTGAATACTGTTTCCGTGATGTTTTAATGTATTTTAAAGAGTTGGCAGTCAAAATTAAAACTGCTGGATGATGGATATTCTTTGACAAACAAGAAAATGTGAATTACAGAATGTACAACGTTTTTAAAATATGTAAATTGCGGTGTACAGCGTTTATTATGAGGGGGTAGAATCCACAGCGCAGTACTCAATACTCATGAGTACTTTTAAATAGGCTACTCTTTTACTCTTACTCAAGTAGTTTTTTGGACAAGTACTTTTACTCTACTCGCACTAGATTTTTTGGAAGGTAATGGTACTTTTACTTTTACTTGAGTATATTTTTTCAGTACTCTTTCCACCACTGCCGACACTCCGATTCGGCTCGCGCATGCTCCTCTCCTCTGCCAGAAGGTTTTGATCAGAGTAATCAGTGCGAGAGACTCGAGAATGGAGGAGCAGAGAGACAAAACTACTGATCTGTTCAGGACTTCAAGCGCAGGTCAGTTTCATCTGTAAATAGACTACTGTAGTTTTGTCTTTGTTTACTTAGCTAGTTAAGCAGGGCCTGAAGTTCTAGGGATTGCGGGTATTGCGCATAATTCTACACATTCCTGCAGGTATCGCGTTTATAATGTTGAAACTTCTTGTTAACATTTATGCACTGTAGCATGAAGGTTGAATCCAAACCAATTATCTGTGGGTATTGCGCATAATTCTACACATTCCT
Organism: Sinocyclocheilus grahami; assembly: GCF_001515645.1. NCBI lineage: Eukaryota > Metazoa > Chordata > Actinopteri > Cypriniformes > Cyprinidae > Sinocyclocheilus > Sinocyclocheilus grahami. The sequence goes on from NW_015506413.1 coordinate 122,381, forward strand.
GCAGGTTTCGCATTCATAATGCGGAAACTTCTTGCTAACATTTATGCACTATAGCATGAAGGTTGAATCCAAACCGATTATCAGAGCAGTTCAGTCATTTTAAAACTTTTTGTGAGATGTAATTTCACCAACGGTGTGAGTCACGCGTGTTTTAGTGTCACGCGGGTAACGGGACATCACGTCATATAAATAACTTAATACAAAAGAACTTACATTTCAAATTTTGTTAGAAAATGAATGTATCCAGGCTGAACAACTGCCATGCAAAACAGAGCAGGACTGGGACAAAAATTCACTCATCCAGGCCGTCCCATACACCGACAACAAATTCTGAAACCATGGATAACACTATTTTTTGTATGGGGAGAGAGAGAGAGAGAGAGAATACTTAAACTAATAACAAAATGGTAGCTGATTCAGAAGCGCCAGATTGTCATTGCAAAGTCAGAATTACCTCCTCTCCTAGGTTCACGAAACGGTCGTCCATAAAATGCATTGCTGTTCTGTTGTAAGTAATCTTAAAGATTCCTAAATGCATCTACTTTCGGAAGGCCAAATAAAGTGCTTTTGCTTTCGCCTAGAAACACACAGCGTCTCCCTGACATGCTGCTTCAACACTAACTGCGGTTACTGAAACCACGCCTTCTTTCTTTGCGTGCACATTTGGGCGCATTATGCAAATATTTCCACATAGTGAGGTAGATATGTGGGGGCGTGTTAGAACGAGCCGTTTTAGGGGGGCGTGGCAGAGTCTTAACTTTGATAAAGAATATCTCTTTGGTTTTGAGACTTTAGTCTTTGCAACTTCAGGGATCTTATCAATGCACAATCAGCCAGTGGCGGCTCATGGGTTTTAAAATAGAGGAGGCACACTAATTGTATTGGTCTGGGATCCCTGCCGATTATTATTATTATTTGCTTAACTACTTTAAAATGGCTTTTTGGTTGCTTTTAGTCAGAAAACGACATACAGCAAAATAATATAATTTCACTTACCTGGCCTATCACTTGAAGCAAACATCCATCCCTTCTTAAAAGTCTGTGTTAAAAGAGAGCTGCTTGTTGCGCCATTTAATTAAGCCGACTGCTGTAACGTTAGCCTATATCCAGCTTAGGCTGTTTTCCCTAAATTTGTATATATGTTTGAATGACAGTTCAAATATTCAATATCACGACTCATCATAAGTAGGCTACTTGGTACATTATCAGCGCAGCGGGAGACGTTCAAACTAATATCATGTAATTTACGTCTCTATGATGATTGGTTGATATCAGAAGGGAGGCTAGCCTCCCTTGCAAGTTTTCTTTTCTCAACACTCCTCAGCGCTGAAAGTGAACACTCGATGCTGATTGGCTAATTTTTTTTACCAACGGAGGCACGAGAGCTCCGTGCTCCCCTGGCCTCCCCCTCCCCTTCTCTATCACCTAGCGGTTGCAATTACATCAGCAGATTCGGCACATTCGCGATAGAAAAGCGGCGCTTTCACGTTATGGTATTACAACTGTGAAATTACAAACAAAAAATACACATTCTGAGACATGAACTGAAATGAGTTGTGCATTTTATTAACATTTAAATCGTCCTCTTCGCATTTTCACCTCATAATTATGGGGAGGCTGTGCCTCCCCTGCCTCCCCCGACGAGCCGCCACTGCAATCAGCTTGTAAAACCAAAGAGAAAGGAAAACTTGAAATCGCATCATATGACCCCTTTAATGAACTAAGAATGAACAATAGTTCTTCAGCATTTACTAGTCATAGTTCATGTTAATTTCAGCATTTACTAATGCATGATTTAAATCAACAGTTGCGCTTGTTAACAGTTAATGCACTCTGAATTAACATGAACTAACAGTGATTAACTGTATTCTCATTAACTAACATTTAGAAAGATTAATAAATACTGTAATTTGTTCGTTCATGATCGTTAATACATGAACTAATGGAACCTTATTGAAAAGTGTTAACTTAATATTAAATATCAATATATTATTTTTTATTCACTTCTATGTAACAGAATCAGATATAAGTTGTTGTTGTTTTGTTTTTTTGACTAATTATCCAAATAATGTATAGTCCTACAAAGCTATTATTATCAGAGCAGAGCAGAGCATAGAGTCACTGAAGGTAGCATTATTTTACCAGCGTTGCCCAGTACAGCTGAACTAGCCTACAGCATGTTACAGCACAGTAGCGCTACTGCAAACCGGAACAAGTATACTTCATAGAAATTTCCTGTCAGCGTGTTATTTGAGCGGACTTTGCTTTTCATGAGCATGAGCGGTACACGAGCGGGAACGCACATTCATAGATCGGAATATTGAGCCGCGCAGTGACGAGGAGAGTGAAACATGCTCACTGAACACGCGGGGCGCGACGCGATGCGCCATATACTGTATATTATTATTATTATATGTAGCCTATATTTTCGGTGCATCCCTACTTACATCCCCTTCTTGTTTACATATCCGAAGTAAGTCCATACATCCGATTTAAACGCGGACGGGGCTTTCCTGATAACTTTCCGCGATGCCGCCCTCTTTATTTTACTAACTTACTGCATGCTGAAGGTGACCCAGCTGACCTCACCAGAAAAAAACTCCGCACCACCATCAAGTGGATTTGAAAGAAATTGATTTTATTATTCTACCAAATAGTATAATAAAAGATCAATACTTGGCGTTCGTGTATCGATACAGTATTGCCGCAGAAAATATCGCGATACTATGCTGTATCGATTTTTTCCCCCACCCCTAATACTGTTGTGAATAATTAAGCGAAGCGTCTTCTCATAGGATAAGAACACCCAGTCTCATGAATAATTATGAGACGCCAATGCATCATGGAATTAAAAGTCCTTTGCCACGTCAGTCTCATGAATAATTATGAGACGCCAATGCATCATGGAATTAAAAGTCCTTTGCCACGTCACAAACTGTGACATCATTATGATGTAGATTTTAAACCCGGAAGGCGAAAATAGTGCAAGAGCACTTTTCTGAATATTTGAATTCATACTGGCATTCTTTACAGATTAGATGGGTTTTGTCAGTCTGCCCAAACTTTTTGTTCTAAACCTAAAATTCTTCCATTAGTGCTGTTAGCACACACTCACAATAAATAAACAATATGAGGGCTTTGCCACCTCTTTTTCAGAACACCACTACACATCACAGGTTTTTATCTGTGTTAAGCATTGTTAATTTGTAATTGGGTTGATTAAAACAATTTTTATTTGTTATTCAACAAATATTGACACCCGGACCCTTTTTCATTTGTGATTGGGTTGATTAAAACAATTTTTATTTTTTATTGTTTGATTGATGTTAAGGACACAGACAGCAGCAGGTGTATTAGGGATCCAGTATTTAATTTTGATGCAAATTTGATTTTATTCCCACCTATTTACGTAAGACGCAACCCGACTATATTTCCAAGACAGGAATTTTGACATAACTTTGTGTACATTTGACTGATGAGCACAAAAAAATACCAAAATTCCTAAATTCTGTACTCTGGCGTTATATAGTCTCAGCCTCAGACGTCACACCCACGGACCGTTGGCTGAACGTCTGATGCATACAGCACACAAAATTGGAAACACTTCGGGAGTTTCGAAGTCGTCATTGGATTGGTTGAATTGACCATATGCATGATTACGTCCTGGTTTTAGATAAGCCAGCTCAGTCATTTCCGGTTAACTACTGTGCCTTAAGGGAGTGCCCTTTGCTCGGTTTCTCTACATAATCCATTCACAATTTGGAGAAAAGTTTTGTTTGTCTAGGAGAACCAAATGTCCACATATACCGTTTCAGGAATGACACAATGAAACACAATGTTAAATTTACGCCAGTGAATCCGTTAAATCATGCTGCGAGTCATTGCTATGATTGACAGTGGTAACGGAATGAATCATCTGACCAGCCGATGTCAAAATAGAGCTGTGCATTAAGTGATTGAGACTAAATTCAGACTAACAAAACTACAGCAGCAAAAAGTCTGTGTTGGATAAAACTTAAACAATGTAGTTAAATTATTAAATTTAAACATTTCAGAATATTGAATGCACTATTTAATTCTTATACTTATTTAATTTGTATTTAACTATGTAGGTATTTAAATAATTCAGCATTATAGGCTGTTGTCTGGCCTTATTTATTTTTTTAATGACAAGTGACTTCTTGCACTTAAAGTACTAAAGTGCGATAAAGTACTAAAATATGTTGTAATATTTATTTTATTATAAATCAAAAAGCAAGACATGAAAAAAACAGGCAGCTGAAATGGCAGCTGCAGCCAATGAGCCCAAGAGCTAAGTGATTAGGCTATATTTCATTTAATTTTTTATTAAGTTAATTTAGGAAAACATTTGTAGCATTTTTTTGTTCGTTAAATACGTTTTTGTTTTTTAAAGTAACGACCAAGCGGCCAGCGGCAGACAGTGAGCTGATCATACATAGCCTGTTATAGGTCATATACCATAGCATGTTTGATCAGTTTAGCCTTCTCAAATCATCACGACTTGCCTAAAATAAAATCTATAGATATAAACAGTTGAATTAGCAATGTTTAAACGTTAAACCTAGATAAATGTGTGCTGTTAGATGCATATCCAATAGTTTGTGCGGAGAGTGGAAGCTAAAGCGCACTTTGAAGGACATGAAGTCGCCAGCGAGATCACTTGCATTTTTTTCAGGGGAAACCACTTTAAATAGCCTGTGTGTCATTTTTGCTCATAAAGAGTCATACATGATTCGGAACTGCAAAGTGTCTACTTTTTTTGTGTGCACTCACAATATCAACAAAACGTTGTGCTTTTATACTGCCGTTTCGGTCTTGAAAAGGAGCGCTTCACAAAAATGACTCAGCGAATACATGCCTCACAGACATGATTAATATATCTATAGAAAGCTTTAAATTACTACTTTACGAAGCCGGTGCTTTCCGGCAAGCTTAAGCCTGCATTTGAACGCAGAACTCTTCAGCTGCGCTGACGGCACGCTCGCTGCTGCAGCTGCGGGACACAACACCGTAGAGCCGCTCTTGACAGTCGGTCTCGTGTTGTTTCCACCAGCGCGGCAATTTTTTCATCACTAATTGATGGATGTCTAAGATATTAAAATAAGGAGAAGTCTAAAACATGAATGAAAAGTGAACCTTTAATAAAGTGAATATTACTGATGAGAAATAATAAAGGCTTTAAAATTGTCTAAGATTTTAAAAATGTATTCATGGCTATGAAGGTAAGATATTGATTATCGAGAATACCATTATGATGTCATTTAAGAGATTAGTATGGAAGTTCTTAAAATCCATGCATGATTTTTTTTTTCCCTTCTTGTTTTCTCGTTATAACGACATAACGAGAGTTGTTTTCTCGTTATATCGACATAATAACTGCCTAGCATTTATTATTATGATGTTGAAAACAGCCGAGTAGATTTTTTTCAAGTTTCTTTGATGAATAGAAAGTTCAGAAGGACAGCACGAAAATGCGAACTGATTGTCTGCCAGCAGGAGGTGCTGTGAGAGCGGTGGAACTAGCGGTTTCTCCAGTAATGGCTGTAAACAAAGCAGCTACGCTCATGAACGGTACTTTATCAGATAAAAATGCCATCTAAACTATTCTGAAGACAGTCGGTTCCCTTCAGAGATACATTCATATAAAACACCCGCGAAGCGTTTTGATTTTAAAACGTGCAGCGCTCATGTTTATTCAACGAAGTCAAATGGCACAAATAAATCAATGTATGGGAAACACTGGTAATGTATATCGAAATATCAGAAATGTTTAAAAATCATATCACCGTTATTGAAAAAAATTATATCGCGATACATATTGATATTGAATTATTGTCCAGCCCTAGGTTGCAATAGTGTTTATTTGTCAGCATTTAAATGTACAGGTACGTGTCTGGGTAGCCTACTTTTCTGGGATTACCAGACTCTGTATATAAATGTATATGTTCTTTAATAACATAAAACAGTATGTTAATTCCGCTATCATTATTTATGGTGTTGCAATTATTTTGTTTCTCAGTTTCTGTTATGAATGAGGCAGGAGAGCTTTCTGTGAGAGTCTCTTGCACATATAATAAAATGAGCTTCACCGGAAGATTGTGAGCTGGCTTATCTTTATCCGGAAGTTCTAAATAGCGCTCTGTGCATATGGTCAATTATACAGGATTTCCATGAGACGTGCGTGTCGCGTTCTGTAACGTTCCATCTGGAAACAAATATGCTGTGATGCCAAACCCCTTCATGTTAGAAGAAAGCCGATGTGTTTACAACTGTGACAATGAGCGCTTATCAGGATCAACTAAACACTGGATTTTCAAAAGTATGTGAAATATTTAAAGTTTGCGGCATAGAATCTTTAAAATACGTCCAAGAGTTTTACACACTGGTCTGTTATTGTGGGGACATTTCCACACCCCTAAACATGACGCGGCACAAAACAATCGACCAAGGTTCCCAGACCTTCTGCCGTCAGTCTGAAAAATAAAAAAAAAAACGTCTGTCAGAGCAGCATCTGAGAATTAAGTTCTCTTTCATGTTTTATTGTGCTTCAATTATTTAAAATGTTCCCTCATTAAAGAAATTATATTTTTATCACCATTTTGTTTGCACTTGTTTACAGAGTCAGAGAAACACAGTCGTATGACAGCCCTGTTGGAAAGGCTCCATGGCAAACACAACTCTTCCCGGTCTTGGCAGGAGACCAGCAAAGTGGTGCGGCAGGCTATGGCAAGTCCCTCTGATAAGAAGAGTTTTTTTTAAAGAAACACAGCATAGATCTCTATATAGTTTTTGTATATGTTGATCTTTTTGTTATTATTATTATAATTTTTTTTTTATTGGCTGTTCAGGAAAAGCGTGGGGTCATTAATACAGCTGGACACCAACTGCTGCTCAACTGTTTAGAGACACTCCAGAGGGCACTAAAAGGTGAATTTTAATCAATACAGTTTGCGCTAAGATACAGTGCTGTGATAAGCATTTTAATATTTTTTTCCATCCTTTTTTAATTCTATCTTTATATTTATGTATTTATTTTGAATAGGTTTAAAACTTCTTGGTTACTTTTGTAACCTCTGCTCCTTGATTTAGTGACACTAGGGGTCACACTTGGGCCCAATCCCAAAACTGACATGTGTGTGTCTGTCTCCCGAACAACACTAGGTAGATTGTTCCTGAGTTTGGCGCTAAATTGGAAAAGGATCTGCCGCCCGCAGTTGATTTTGATATTCTAGGTATTATCAAATGGCCAGAGTTTTGAGATTGCGGCGGGCGTGAAGGACTATAATGCGATATTAGCTCGCTCAATTACTGAGGAGCTAAACCATTCAGGGCTTTATAAGTAATTAGCAAGATTTTAAAATGTATTCGTTGTTCAACAGGGAGCCAGTGCAGAGTTGACAGAACCGGGCTAATATGGTCGTACTTCCTGGTTTTAGTAAGAACTCTAGCTGCTGCATTTTGGACCAGTTTGAGTTTGTTTATTAAGCGCCCAGAGCAACCACCCAATAACGCATTACAATAATCTTAACCTTGAGGTCATTAACGCATGAATTAACATTTCTGCATTTGACATTGAGAGCATAGATAGTAATGTAGATATATTTTTAAGATGGAAAAATGCAGTTTTACAAATGCTAGAAACATGGTTTTCAAAGGAAAGATTGCTATCAAATAGCACACCTAGTATTCCTAACTGATGACGAGGAATTAACAGAGGAGCCATCAAGTGTTAGACAGTGTTTTAGGTTATTACGTGCGGAGGTTTTTGGTCCAATAATTAACACCTCTGTTTTTTCAGAATTTAGCAGTAGGAAATTACTGGTCATCCAGTTTTTTGCTGGATGCATTCCGTTAGTTTTGCAAATTTGTATGTTTCATTGGGCCGAAAAGAAATATAGAGCTGAGTATCATCAGCATAACAGTGAAAGCTAACACCATGTTTCTTGATGATATCCCCCAAGGGTAACATGCAAAGTGTGAAAAGCAATGGTCCTAGTACTGAGCCTTGTGGCACTCCATACTTAGGGATGCTCCGATCAATCGGCCGGAGATCGGTATTCGCCGATAATCACATTTTATGACTCGATCGATACTCACTACACTTGGTCGATCTCACGAACCGATCGCAATTTGATGGCGTCAACACATGAGGACGTACATGATGCGTGGGGACATAAATGATTTGGCGCCGCAGTCATGTCATCGCCGGTGTGGAAATGCTATGACGTTTCAAGAGACAATTAAAAATGTGCTGTTTTGCATGATGATATGATAAATGGATCGTTCATTTTTAACAGCAGATTCAGTGATGTTAGAGCTGATCTAGGGCTGGGTGATATGTCAAAAATATCTTATCGATAATCGCCTTAAAAATATATATCGTGATAATCCGATAATATCGTCTACCCAAGCCCCACCTCCACCACGCCCCGCCCCCACCGAGACAACATTGCTGACATGCACCATAAACACACACCATGTTCAGTTTGGTCTTAATTATTGCCACATTAAAGTTTGGTTTTACTTTTCTTAGTTTGTGCTTAAACTAATGGAAAACATTAGCTTTGCTGTTATGTTGGTGTTGCTAATAATTTCCACTCTGTTCTTATTAGGGTTGCTCCGATTGATCGGCTACCGATCACTATCGGCCGATAATCACGTTGGGATGTTTGATTGGTGGTCTCTAAAAAGGCCAATCTCAAAAAACGATCTCAAGCTGATGAGAAGCTCAAGCCTGCTGTGAGAGGTTTCTCAGTCTCTGTCCAGCGCGAGTGAAATAATTATAATGCTGAAGGTGAGGTACTCACCTTCGTATTCTTCATTAAATAACTTATAAAGTAATTTGAAAATCTTGTGTGAGACGTAATTTCACAAACCGCGTGAGTGAATCACTGCGCGCGCTCTCTCTTTCTCTCTCAAAATACGCAAATGGCTTCAAATCACCACATCGCGTCTGTCTATAAGCGAGCTGCACACTGCACAGTTGACACACGAATTGTCACTTGCACAATCGAGGCAGTGTCACATCGTCACTAAAGTTTATAAATTGCATTACTTTTTAATTCTTGGCAGTGTTTAACCATTCAGCGCTCACACGCTCTTCTGGAGACCGTGAACTCATGCACACACACATAACGCCAGGTTCACATTACTCCGTTTGCAGTGCTCCGTTTGCAGTGCGTATGTGGTGCGTATTTTTTCCACGTTCATGTTAACGGATTAATAAAGCGTGCACACGGTTGCTGTCCGGCAGTGCGTTCCAGGAGCGGTGCGTCTGCAGCAGTGTGAGTTTGTGATAACGTAAGAAAAGTAGTTTAAATGTTTTGCCACTTGCTTGAGCAACTTAATATATAAATCTAGAAGTAAATGCAAAAGTAAAAATCATTGAATAATGTGTTGCTTATATTTATTGTGTTTAAACATGTCTGTGAAAGATTGTACTACTGTACTGTAGGGCTGTGCAAAAAATCGAATGCAATTTTCATGCGCATCTCGTCAGTAAAGGTGCTCCTGTGATTAGTAGTAAATCTCCAGCATGTGCATTCAGATGGAGCGGCATTTACTACACAGAGCCGTAGTTCACTGACAAGCTACACAAAATCGCGTTCAAAATCGGCAATGAATCGAATCGCCTTTTTTACTGACGAGATGCACATGAAAATCGCATTTGATTTTTTGCACAGCCCTACTGTACTGTGTAAAAAAAGAAAAAAAGAATTGCAATACTGAAAAAAAATGTTCAGTGACAATGTTTGGATTTGAAATCAAAATAATGGATAAATGTTGTGTTTGTGGTAATCAGCCACGGATCAGTAGCGGACTCCTGTGTGAAAGCACAGTCCGTGCTGCTTCCCCTCTCACAAGTCACCTAAGAGGGGAATTCCCCCATTTTCAAAAATGAAATTCAGGCCCTGAATAAATGTCTAAAAATCCTGATTAGAGTATCACTATAAATAGTTATAAATGATAAAAAGAAGGCTTTAAAAAGATCGGCATCGGTGATCGTTATCGGCAGATACTGCTTTCTGCGATCGGTGATTGGCCTCAAAAATCCTGATCGGAGCACCCCTAGTTCTTATCAAATTTGTGTTTGAAATGAATTTCGTTTTGTGAGAACTGTTGAGAAAAAATAATAGAACCCAATTTTAAGTTCATCATGGTGAAGTTGGACATTCTGGCGGTGATTGTAGGAATGATAAATGCATGTTGATGTCATATAGTAATTTATTGAATAAAATATGCCTGTGTCCGATGTTTCTCTTTCTTTTTGGCATTATTCGCGTGTGTAGACACATTTCATGATGGTAAGTTTAATTTCCTTGATTATGACAATTGCAGCGTTGTTTTTAAGCTTGTAGTCAAGGTATAACGTATTTGATATTTATCATGTATGACTAAAATCATGCAGGGATTAAAAACGAATTCTGAGCAAAAACGTTAAGTTTTTTTTTTCCCCTTTCTTGTAGCCTAGTTCGGAGGTCTCATTTGGCCCGTTTTTAATGAAATAAAAAACTGCTTTATTTAGAAGCAGGGGTAATTTAAATTTCATTTTTGTATTGTAATTTTTAGAATGTTTATTTTATGAATCAAAATACAACGGCCACAATATAATATTCAGTGTTGGGTTGCCGAAACTCCGAATGCGTGCATGTTGAGGGGTGAGCTGAGATATAGGCCTAGGCTACTATAATGTCTTCATCCGTTTGCAACAAAACTTTATAGTTTTGTTGCAAATGAATTAAGAATTTATAGCGCTATATATTAGCTTAATTAAACATAATTATACTGTATACACAAAAATAGGGCACTACAGGTGCATCTCAATAAATTAGAATGTCATGGAAATGTTCATTTATTTCAGTAATTCAACTCAAATTGTGAAACTCGTGTATTAAATAAATTCAATGCACACAGACTGAAGTAGTTTAAGTCTTTGGTTCTTTTAATTGTGATGATTTTGGCTCACATTTAACAAAACCCCACCAATTCACTATCTCAACAAATTACAATACTTCATCAGACCAATAATAAAAAAACATTTTTAGTGAATTGTTGGACTTCTGGAAAGTATCTTCATTTACATGTACATGTACTCAATACTTGGTAGGGGCTCCTTTTACTTTAATTACTGCCTCAATTCGGCGTGGCATGGAGGTGATCAGTTTGTGGCACTGCTGAGGTGGTATGGAAGCCCAGGTTTCTTTGACAGTGGCCTTCAGCTCATCTGCATTTTTTGGTCTCTTGTTTCTCATTTTCCTCTTGACAATACCCCATAGATTCTCTATGGGGTTCAGGTCTGGTGAGTTTGCTGGCCAGTCAAGCACACCAACACCATGGTCATTTAACCAGCTTTTGGTGCTTTTGGCAGTGTGGGCAGGTGCCAAATCCTGCTGGAAAATGAAATCAGCATCTTCAAAAAGCTGGTCAGCAGAAGGAAGCATGAAGTGCTGCAAAATTTCTTGGTAAACGGGTGCAGTGACTTTGGTTTTCAAAAAACACAATGGACCAACACCAGCAGATGACATTGCACCCCAAATCATCACAGACTGTGAAACTTAACACTGGACTTCAAGCAACTTGGGCTATGAGCTTCTCCACCCTTCCTCCAGACTCTAGGAACTTGGTTTCCAAATTAAATTCAAAACTTGCTGAAAAGAGGACTTTGGACCCCACCGGGCAACAGTCCAGTTCTTCTCTTCTCCAGGTAAGACGCCTCTGACGTTGTCTGTGTTTCAGGAGTGACTTAACAAGAGGAATACCATAACTGTAGCCAAATTCCTTGGCACGTCTGTGTGTGGTGGCTCTTGATGCCTTGACCCCAGCCTCAGTCCATTCCTTGTGAAATTCACTCAAATTCTTGAATCGATTTTGCTTGACAATCCTCATAAGGCTGCGGTTCTCTCGGTTGGTTGTGCATCTTTTTCTTCCACACTTTTTCCTTCCACTCAACTTTCTGTTAACATGCTTGGATACAGCACTCTGTGAACAGCCAGCTTCTTTGGAAATTAATGTTTGTGACTTACCCTCCTTGTGAAGGGTGTCAATGAGCTGTCAGATCAGTCGTCTTCCCCATGATTGTGTAGCCTAGTGAACCAAACTGAGAGACCATTTTGAAGGCTCAGGAAACCTTTGCAGGTGTTTTGAGTTGATTAGCTGATTGGCATGTCACCATATTCTAATTTGTTGAGATTGGTGGGTTTTTGTTAAATGTGAGCCAAAATCATCACAATTAAAAGAACCAAAGACTTAAACTACTTCAGTCTGTGTGCACTGAATTTATTTAATACACGAGTTTCACAATTTGAGTTGAATTACTGAAATAAGCAAATTTTTCCACGTCATTCTAATTTATGGAGATGCACCTGTATATGCTCTGTATAAATAGGCTGTGAAGGAATTTGCGTATTTTAATTATAACTGTCATGTTTGTGGTTTTTCATCATTATACAGTGTTTAAATAAATATTCAGAAATGCATGCAGTGCTACAATTAGTCTTTTTTTTCTGTTTAACATTTATTAAACTGCAGATCAAAATAGAATAGGCCTATACCCTAAATAAGGATAATTTATATTGGAATGCATCTCCAAAATCACATACACATATGCATGTTGCCATTACAGTAGTAAGCGTCGAAAAAACAGGCAAATAAAATATAAACTGAGGTTACAAAAGTAATTCAGTCAAGATCTGTGAGGGATTTTCTTTTGTTCTTTGATTCCAGTAATGACTGGCGGCAGCGGCTGCTGTCAATGTACGTATCCAATACACCCTTGTTTTCTTTCTCAGCTCTTTGCGTTCACTTAAGACATAACTGATTGTATTTATGGGATATTTTGATATAATTCTGTGTGTATTTGTCCGTTCGAGTGTGTAAGAATGTGAGAAAGAGAGCTCAGTCCAGTGTTCGTGTATATAAGAGGCGGCTTTTGTGCGTGCGCAGCACAGAAAACAGCCGCGCAAGTGCAGAAGTGAGTTCTATTTCGTCTTCTTGCAGTTGAATCTTTTGAAATCACAA
>NW_015506413.1:135629-157212 GCF_001515645.1 Sinocyclocheilus grahami
CTTTGTGTGTGTGTGTGTGTGTGTGTGTGTGTGTGTGTGTGTGTGTGTGCGCGCAGCACAGAAAACAGGGCGCGAGTGCAGAGCAAGTTCTATTTCGTCGTCTTGCAGTTGAATCTTTTGAAATCACAAAAAATGCGCGTGCAGGAATTGAGAAGCAGAATCGAAATTTTATTTTATGAAAAGTAATTCAATTCCTGACCTTACGCATCTAATCTGATTTCCTAATCTAATCTGCGCTGCTTGGCTAATGTGAGTTGGCACAGCGTGGAGGACGGAACAAAACCTCATTGGAGCCATAAGGGGTAATGGTAACAATACGCTGATTGTGGGTTGCTTTTAAATCAACATTTATTTATAAAACAAAATACCTTCTTTGGCCATATTAGCCTACTCAATAGCATTAACACAGGCTTTACTCCTTTCAAACCTTATCTGGAATGTCACCGTTTCTGTCACTGCAAATTCCCAATCAGGCGAACACACACACAAATGAAATCGTCTGCCTGATGAAAAAATGTATTTCAAACAATGTTGTTAATATTTGCATCATTTATGATTTATTTTATCCACCCACGACCTACCCGCAAATAATCAGAATGCATTTTTTTATTACCCGACCTGCGGATTATCCGCAGCGCCTGTTAATATAACTAGTGGTCGACCGATATTGTTTTTTTGACGGCCGATGCCGATATATTGGAAAGCAGGGTGGCCGATGGCCGATATAATTTTATTTATTTTAATTAATGTTTAAGAAATTTGAAATCATTTGAAAATGGATTAAAAAGTAAATGTTAAATAAACATACTTATACTTTAGATGACAAAGTATTTTTCACAAATAAATATTTAATAAAAAATTAGGGATGCGCCGATACCGATACCAGGGCCCAATACTGAGCTCCTGTACTCGTACTCGTTAAAATGCCCCGATACCAAACGCCGATACCACACAGCATGTGATATGTGCCATGTTCAGACAAAGAAACACCGACAACAGACAGCAGAATGGAGTTATTAGAGATTAAAGATGTCTACGAAGTATATGTATGCAATGAATATAAAACATTCAATATTAATGCCTGTATAGCTGATTTGCGCCAGTAGGTAAGCAAATCACGCTGAGTGGATTGAGCGCAGCGGCGCAGATGCGCAAGCTTGTCGAGTGAATATCCCTTTCTCACAGACATCACTGGAAAGTTTGTAGTTCGGTCGGATATGTCAAAAAGAAGTAAGTAAAACAATGCACACGTTACTTAATGGTTGGGAGGGAGAGAGAGAGAGAGCGCACACTTCTGTTGTGTGGTCTTTATTGATGTTCGCTCACTTAGCACGCATTTGGATTAAAACTAAATCGTAAATATAAGACAATTTATATGGGCATTCACTATAAACGTCATTTATTTTCACCCTTAAGCATACACTACTTTCTGGTGAAAGTGAAACTAACAGCCTGTGTGAACTGTGCTAGGCTGTACTGTACTTGTCCCTCTCATTCTGCACCAGTAGTGGCTTTGGAAAATAAATCGCTGCACGTTTCAGATGAAAAAAACGCGACTTCTATTTATGAAAATATCACAGTTAGGAGATTTATAGCGAATGGTTCCCTGCATTTTTACAGCAAATCGCGTGATTACAGTATACTGTGTAATGCAGCAGCTCTAATGCTACTAAATTAAAGATGTAGGCTACCATAGAGAGAGAGAAAAAAAATGAACCGTGAACGTAACAAAAACTTGTAAAATGCATTTTAATGGGCATAATTAAGTGTGAAAATAACAGAAGGATATACAGTCAAACCAAAAATTATTTAGAGACCAGGTAGAATTTTTGATATTTTTTTACTAGTGGGTGCAGGACACTATAGTTCATTCATGTAAAGTGAGGATAGCAAAATAAACTAAACTGTGATATATTATACCCAAAAATTCTTCATACAGTGGACTACCAGTAAAATTTATACAAATTTGGGACCAAAAATTATTCAGACAGAGTCTGGGAAGTTCAGGTTTGTATGAACCTGGCTGACAGCATGCCCAGGAGACTACAGGCTGTCATTAAGGCTAAGGGTCACCCAACAAAGTATTGATAGTTGTGTAAATACTGACAGCTGTATGAATAATTTTTGGTTTATTGTAATCCATTACATACCTTTCTATCAAAGTTATCTGACATTATCGATAAATGAAGTTAACCAACTAACATTATACATACTCTTTTGGTTTCTGTACCCAATATTTAAAAAATTTACAAATGCAATTAAAATATTGGTATCGGTACTCTGTATCGGCAAGTACCAAAAAAAAAAAGTATTGGTGTCGGGCGAGTACTGGAAAAAGTGGTATCTCTATAAAAAATATAATAAAAAAGGAAGTAAACACTGTAACCAACAGGGCGCTCGGTATTCTGGGAAGTTTGTGTGCATTGGGAATCATATTTTTTCAAATAAAGCCAAGGTAACACTAATTTTACATACAGTACACAGTGGAAATGACATGAATATGGCAGTGGGCAAATGCATAAAGCGCAGCATAATTCGAAATCACTAGTTTAAAGTTTGTCGATTGCGCGTCTCCAGTGAAGCTGAACTCTCCTCCTGTCCGCATTCAATTCACATGGACCGACCGTCATGCAGAGTACACGCGATCATGCAGGATACAAATGCACACTTCATAAGATCTCAGCTGGATTCGACTAAGTTTGCAAGCTTTGTGAAATTAAATGTTCATTAGTCATTCTAAGATTTGTTTAAATTATATAAATGTGTATTTGCTTGAATGCTGATGGCAATGAGAAAGCATTATAATGTTTGCCTTTCTATTACTAATAATATAAAAGCAATAGCCTTAGAAATGGCTTTATAATCTTTTCCAGACTGATACATGTCAACTGTTTTGTTTCTCATCTGTTCTTGAATTTCTTTAGATCGCGGCATAATGTGTTGCTATTTAAGCATGCTTTCACTTTGTCAGACAGGTTCTATTTAAGTGATTTCTTTGATTCAACAGGTCTGGCACTAATCAGGCCTGGGTGTGGTTAGTGAAATTTAACTCAGTTTTCTAAAATAATGTGGTTAATTGCAGTTCTTTCATGATTTAACAGGAGGGGGCAATTAATTTTTCATGTAGGGCCACGTAGGTTTGGACAGCTTTTTTCCCTTAATAAATGAAATCATCATTTAAAAACTGCATTTTGTATTTACTTGCATTATCTTTGTGTAATATTTAAATTTGTTTGATGATCTGAAACATTAAAGTGTGACAAACATGCAAAAAAATAAGAAATCAGGAAGGGGGCCAACACCACTGTACATTAAAACAATATAATGTAATTTAATGGAAAACTGTGTGAATGGCACTCTATGGCATGGCAGGATTTCTGTCGGCTGAATTAACATATCAGTTTACTTTCTCACGTCACAGCTTTAAATTTGCAACTTCGCTGGTTAACAAATGCTTTTTTTCCCCTCATTTAAATAAATGTAGAATTGATATATTTCTGTGTGTGGAACTGATAATCATTCTTTCACAATCTACTAGATACAGACTACTTCATTATAAAAAAAAATAAAATAAACACATATGAAAAAATATAGGCCTATGTATATTTACAATCTAGGACAAACATTTATCATAAACTAGGTTATGCCATTTTACAAACATATATAATGTTTGTAAAATGGTACAGCTTTTTAAATATCTGAAAGTACACTCTTAATATCAGTCAGTCAAGCATTATAATATGATAATCAAGTATTATTTAATAATAGAAGTTTAGTAATTAGAATTAAAACTTGGTAACCATGAACTTAGGACTGGTGCTGGTGCTTTTTTTTGGTCATTCAGTGTTCCTTTAAAAAAAAAAAAGGAACACTAATACTGATAATATTATTATTATTATTATACGATTTCTACTAAGAACAATCTAAAAACGCACTAAGGATTAATGAGCTACTGGATTCATGAATATTAATCAGGTTGTGTGTGCGTTTGCTCGAACTGAGCTCGCTCTCGCTCTTTGCGCGTGTGAGAGAAAGCGACGGCGTGTCGTGCGCCTTCACACTAGAGTTTACGTTACGCCAAATACACAAACACAGGTGCGCTGCGCATCCATTCAAATGAACTGAAAAATATCACAGATCGCTTGACGGAGAGTGAAACTCTGAAGCGCTCAGTCAGAGTGTTCTGTGAATGAAAATATATCTGTGCTAATCATATACTCAGCCTCCAACTCACACACTGGCGAGTAAAATCTGAGAATTTATTAGCCATTCTAATAATATTAGACATAATTTAGTCGCATATGCGAGTGATTTACTCGCAATGTAGAGGGTTGACAGTCTATGAGCACGAAGCGCTTACAATGTGCGCATCCGGTGTGCACAATGATGCGCTTGACGCAACATGGCGTCACAGCCTGATGCCGTGCTGCTTCAAGCGCATCATTCTGCGCACATTGTAAGCGCTTCGTGTTAAAAACTGCGAAGCACAAAGGGAAGAGAAATTGATGCGTAGTGTATTATATCTGTGCAACAGTTATTGAGTCTTTCTTTTAACAGTTTTAAATTTCAGTTACTGTGCACGTTAAAAACAATTTATAGTCTTTTCTACGCCCGTGTTTTGTTCTCACAGACACCCGGTAGCAAGTAACAAAACAACATTAAACTCCGGCAAGAAGATAAAGTCCTTTTTGCAAAATCATAGACATGTATTTACAAATCAAGTATAATGGGAACACAGAATGATCTTGGAGAGAGCTTTACCGAGCTGACTGTCGTAACCGAATGCGACCAGGGTTTAAAGGCTGAACGAATGACTGACAGCCACAGTGGAGAAAAGAGTTTGTGTGAACTTTTAATGTAAGGACTTAAATATTCATATGTAGCTCACATTAACCTATTGTATGGCTTCAGAAGTAACACAGAATAATTCACACAATCGGGGAAAAAAATAATAAATCTCGGATTTGGATCGGCTCTCTCTGACCGATACCCGATCCGAGAAAAATGGCACTATCGGAGCTGATACCCGATATGAATATCGGATCGGCGCATCCCTATCGGGGACCAAACAATCACACCATTCACGGGAACCAGAAATGGTTAGATTTATTAAAGGTTATGAGTGGAACATAAAGAGCATCTCTTCGGGGTGGCCACAGGCCAACATAACAAACAAAAAAGAGATTAGAACAAAAAAAGATAAATTAAATAACCTGGACAATTTGTAAAATAAAAATACAGCCAGCTTACCTAACTTCCTAACCAAAAACAAAGCCCAAACGAATTCACAAAAGAAAATGGGCAGGACCCCCCTATGCTCTGTTTCACATTATGGGAAGTTTTAGTCACAACAGCAGGTGTTAAACATTAGTTTGTCCGCCAGCCGGAGGAGGAATCCAGGAGCTCCGAACCCGTTCGTGTTCGCACCAACAATGAGCTCCCCGACAGCTGGCAAGCAGCTTCCTTAAAAGACTCCGCCTTAATAGAGCGACCAATTATGCGCTGACGCCACAGCATCATGCAACCTATGAGAGAGCAGACCAAAGAGAGCGAGAGAGAAAGAAAGAAACAGAGCAATACAATACAACAAAAATAATTATCAACGAAACGGTCGTAACATGCATATTAAAGTAGTATATAAATGCCCACTTTACTTAGCGGGGCAAGGGCAACCTCGATGACTTTCATGTCTTTTTTGGACATCCCGAAAGGGAGGACCTTGTACTGTTATGCCCATCCCTCAAAAGGAAAAATGTGAGAATCGTCTAATTATTTGAGAGAAGATACATTTCAGTTAGTCCTGTACCTTTCAACATACCTTCTGATGTTTATTCATGTTAAAGCCCAAACGAATTCACAAAAGAAAATGGGCAGGACCCCCCTATGCTCTGTTTCACATTATGGGAAGTTTTAGTCACAACAGCAGGTGTTAAACATTAGTTTGTCCGCCAGCCGGAGGAGGAATCCAGGAGCTCCGAACCCGTTCGTGTTCGCACCAACAATGAGCTCCCCGACAGCTGGCAAGCAGCTTCCTTAAAAGACTCCGCCTTAATAGAGCGACCAATTATGCGCTGACGCCACAGCATCATGCAACCTATGAGAGAGCAGACCAAAGAGAGCGAGAGAGAAAGAAAGAAACAGAGCAATACAATACAACAAAAATAATTATCAACGAAACGGTCGTAACATGCATATTAAAGTAGTATATAAATGCCCACTTTACTTAGCGGGGCAAGGGCAACCTCGATGACTTTCATGTCTTTTTTGGACATCCCGAAAGGGAGGACCTTGTACTGTTATGCCCATCCCTCAAAAGGAAAAATGTGAGAATCGTCTAATTATTTGAGAGAAGATACATTTCAGTTAGTCCTGTACCTTTCAACATACCTTCTGATGTTTATTCATGTTTGTGTTATAACTCGTAGCATAGAGTAAGTGATTACTGTTTCACTTATGCTTTTGAACTGAAGGATTTACAGTGATTATTAATTTTAATAGGCCTAATAGTTTTGGTAAGTGGATAATTTGATAATTTACTTTTGGACTTTTGGAGATGCATGCTATAGAAGTTTTTTTTTGCATAAACTAAAAAAAGCATTGAAAACAAATGATTGAACGATCTTCAGATTGATGAGTCCATATTGAAATTACTTTAATGAACATTGTGATGCAGAATTGTTTTTGGTAATATTAATTCTACCTTAAATGTATCATGGAAATTTGATATAATTTGAATATAACTTGAATGACAGAATGTCAGAATTTCTTGTTTTTCCTGTTTCTTTTACATTGCATTCCTCATCATCAGTATCTTCGCTGCCATCAATGACGGATCGCCTGGAGTCCATTGCTCGGCAGAACATGTGAGATTCCATTTTTTTATATGTGCACATTTGCTGTGCCAAAAGTATTCTAATAGTAAAATTTCATAAAGGTAGGACTTGGAAAGTAATTTTTGCTGTTTAACATGTTGAAAAGAATTAACATAGAATTAAACCAACTAATTATTAAAACCAACTCTTATTAAAAATAAGAGAAAATATGCTAATTACAATTAATAGGACAAATGCAATATAAAATACAAATGAAATGCTTACTACAGTATAGTGTTGGGCGATATGGTCATATCGCCAGCCTGTGAGATCGCCGATACACAATATTATCATACGTGGGTGGGTGGGGGCAAGAGAAGAGACTCTCTGTACTTGTCATAGGCTATTTCATAACTATTTGGTGTTTTAAACCGCGTGTGCGAGAGAGAGCCTATTGAAGCACCACTAGTCTAAATAATATACTTTCAAACATACTGATAAACTAACATGTTAAATATAAAAATATTTAAAACCGCTAGTTCATATATATTCGAATACAAAAGTCATGCATCGCTATTAGGACCACGCGTCCTGTGACAAGTTTGCCGCATCGACGCATAGAAGTTAAAAAGTCTGCTAAATCAGTCAACGGTGAAGTCAAAAGTAGATTTTTTTTAAGACCAGCAGTTTAACACTAAATATTGGACATAAACAAACACGTTAAATATAAAAGTATTTAAACCTGGTAAGATCATATATTTGGAGTAAAGTTAAATTAAACCGATACATCAGTCATACAGCGCTCCAGACCGTGCACCCCATGACGAGCCCGACACAAGAATAAGATGCTTTCTAACATAACTGTGGCATTAAACTCCATTAGTGAGGGCTCGGTTAAAATATTGCAGATACATAGGCCGTTCAGATAACTCGTTAATTTCAAAGAAATACCTTATATCAGCAGACGATGTACGTCTGTGTTTGTGGTTGGATACTCCTTCACCAGCTACAGGCTCTAATCCTCATTTGTGCGTGTGTGTGAAGTGTGGTGCTGAAGTGAAATAGCGGGGCAATTTGACAATAATAGCCAAATTATAATAGGCCGCCTAATAATAATAATTTAATACATTAATAAGAGAATGAGCTTAATAATGTCTTGACTATCGACAACATCTGCTATCGTCGATACAAAATACTAATGTCTATCGGCACAACCCTACTACAGTAGATATAGTTAATAGCTACATTCGAGTAAGAAATTGAATATGCAACACAGTTGTCACTTCATGAATAAAATATACATTGATTCTTATTAAAACGTCACGCTTCGGGTGTGTGTGCTCATAAAACCATATGTCTGAACAGCAATGAGTGAAATTGTTTGAAATTTTAAACTAGCAATATCTTAAAATGCATTCAAAGAACTGTAATGTCACATGAGTGTAACCTTGTCTGCTAGTATAAACACCCACCACTACAATGTTGCTAAATAGAGATGTGAATGTACCAGCCCTAGAACTGCAACTAATAAAATGTGCACTAATAATACTAACGGTCCTAATATTCTTTTTCTAAACGCAGGCGCTGGAGATGTTTTAATTGTTCACAATCTCACATCTTGTCATGATTTAGCTAGAGTGCGCCAACATAAATTCAATATATCAAGTGAAAACAAATAGCCTATATACAATACAAACCTCAAAAAAGGGCTTTGTGGGAAATTGCAGTACTTGGAGCATTGGTGTTATATGTAACATAACTAGCATGTTTTTATTTCTGTTTTACTTTATCTAACTTTACTTTAAGACATCCTAATTATTTAAAGGGGTCATATGATGCTTTTTTAAAGATCGTTATTTTGTGTATTTGGTGTAACAGAATATGTTGACATGCTTTAATGTTCAAAAAACACATTATTTTACTGTACATTATTGTAGGTCCTCTATGCCCCGCCTCTCTCAAACGCTTCGTTTTCTACAAAGTCCCTCCTTCCGACGAGCGCAGTCTGCTCTGATTGGCCAGCTGACCCAGTGCATTGTGATTGGCCGAACACCGCAAGCACTCGTCGGAAATGTAACGCCCCTTACCATAATCGCGAGCTTCATCTTTCAAAATAAATGTAAAGACAGTAAATAATGTCATTAGATTTACCATCAGTTCAAGCCCGAAAGGGGAACAGACACAGTAATGATGCAGTACACAAGCCGCAGTTAAGACAGCTGACTCTACTGTGATGTGACGCGCTCTCTCTCTCTTTCACACACACGCGCGCACACAGACACACGATGCGCAAAACTCCGCGTTTGAACAGTCAATAGCAAATACTTAAACTAGTAACAAAACATACTTGCAGTCGCTGATTCAGAAGTGCCAGATTGTCATAGCAAAGTCAGAATTACCTCCTCTCCTAGGTTCATGAAACGGTCGTCCATAAAATGTATTGCTGTTCTGTTGTAAGTAATCTTAAAGATTTCTAAATGCATCTACTTTCGGAAGGCCAAATAAAGTGCTTTTGCTTTCGCCTAGAAACACACAGCGTCTCCCTGGCATGGCTGCTTCAACACTAACTGCGGTTACTGAAACCACGCCGCCTTTCTTTGCGTGAACATTTGGGCGGCATTATGCAAATATTCCCACATAGTGACCTAGATATGTGGGGGCGTGTTAGAACGAGCCGTTTTAGGGGGGTGTGGCAGAGTCTTAACTTTGATAAAGAATATCTCTTTGGTTTTGAGACTTTAGTCTTTGCAACTTCAGGGATCTTATCTATTCACGAACAGCTTGTAACATTCCAAAGAGAAAGGAAAACTTGAAATCGCATCATATGACACCTTTAATATCTTAAATCTAAATAGTATGTTTGGTCTTTCTCTTGTTGTGTTGCTATGTGCCTGCAGGTTGGGATCTCACCTGAGCCCGTCACGTACTGAGTGCTATATCACCTCAGATATGTTCTACGTTGAGGTGCATTTGGATAAAGCAGGAAAGCTTGTGGACGTCAAAGTGGCCCACCATGGTGAAAACCCTGTGGTGAGAGGAAGGCTTATGTGGTTATTGTGGATAGCATAATAAAGTGGCATGTCTTTGCCCTGTGATCTTACTTTTTTGTGATTTTTGTCTCATTGTCATATAGAGTTGTCCTGAGCTGATACAACATTTAAGGTAAGTTGAGGGAAAGTAAATCTGCAAAGTGGAATATGCTCAAGGATATTTAGTTCCCTTTCAAACGGTCTCTTCTGTTGCATATACATGCTTATGGGGAAACTTCTTTTTACTCTGGTACTGAAGCCTGATTTGTTCACATTAGTGTATCTGCACAAACAAATGGCGCTTCAACCCACCAAAAGGGGAGGAGCTGACTACTATATAAGTCAGCTCAGAGCCCCATTCGTCAGAATTTTTCTCTTTCAGTGACAGATATCTCCTCACGCCGCAAGTACAGGGACCCCTGCACGAAGCAGACAGGCACATGTGAAGCATGAGTCTCACCCTGCTTCGCTCGTGGATCGCCTTCTTCCACAGAGGCGGTCCTCCCCAGCCTGCTCTCCTGTTTCCTCACTCCCAGGAGCCTTGGAGGAAGAAACAGCAGAGCAGCAGGGTTCCATCGGGCTCGAGTGATCTTACGCCGACACAAAGCCTGTGTACTTCACTCTTCCCGCAGTGCCTCGCCTTCGCCTTAATGCAGTCGAAAGATTCTGACGAATGGCGCTCTGAGCCGACTTATATAGTAGTCGGCTCCTCTGCTTTTGGTGGTTTGAACTGCCATTTGTTCATGCAGGTACACAAACGTGAACAAATCAGGCTTCAGTATCGGAGTAAACAGGCATTTCCCCATGCGTCTATATGCAATGCTCCTTTCCTTATCGCAGAGAACCAAGGTTAAGTTAGTAACGGAGCGTTTACTTCTGTTTAGGGCCTCAAAAAACTTTTGAGTGTCTGTTATTCATGTCGCCCAGTCAAATACACTGCACATAAAAACACTTATGCTTAGACACACACCAGCCTTAAAGGAACACTCCACTACTTTTGAAAATAGGCTCATTTTCCAACTCCCCTAGAGTTAAACAGTTGAGTTTTACCGTTTTCAATTCCATTCAGCCGAATGTGCCAGGGTCTGGTGATAGCACTTTTAGCTGTAGCTTAGCATAGATCATTGAATCTGATTAGACCGTTAGCATCTCGCTCAAAAATGACCAAAGAGTTTCTATATTTTTCCTATTTAAAACTTTACTCTTCTGTAGTTACATCGTGTACTAAGACAGACGGAAATGGAAAAGTTGCGATTTTCTAGGCTGATATGGCTAGGAACTATACTCTCATTCCGTAATAATCGTAATAATCAAGGAACTTTGCTGCCATACCATGGGTGCAGCGGGCGCACTGATATTACGGAGCGCCTGAAAATAGTCCCCAGCACGCTCCCTGTGCAAGCAGGTGGTCACGTTGGTTATGTTGACAGAAATTAGCCTATTTTCAGGCGCTGCGTAATATCATTTGAATATGAGAAAACTTTCTTATGCCACTGAATAAATATTTTACTTAGAAACAGGCCAATCTAATGTTTTTTCTTTTTGTTTTTTTTAAAGTGTCCAAAGGAAAAAATAAAATCACCAAAACTAAACCTGCATTCTAGTTTAAACTTCTTACCCTCACAAAGCCATCTATGAGCCTGTCAGATTCAAGAATTCAGTTTTGTATTTTATGGTAACAACAACTGTGAAGTTGTCACTGGCGAAGTAACAGATGTATTTAACATGACCTTTTTTTTCTTTACAGAGACAAACATTTTGATGAGTTTTCCAAACACCTGAAGGGTTTGGTCAACCTGTACAAGCTCCCTGGAGACAAGTGTGGTTTCCCTTTTTTCGTTTTATTTTTTAGATCAAATTCTTTCAGTTCCTGATACTATTTGCATTTTAATATATTTTTTTTCTCATTTTGTTTCACAGCAAATTAAAGACAAAGATGTACTTGGCACTTCAGTCTCTGGAGTTAGACCTCACCAAGATGATGCATATGTTCAGGTACACTGATTTTTTTTCTTTGTCAAGAGAAAAAAAAATTCCCCTACATTAGTAAAAAAGTACCATTTTGGACATGGTACTATTGTAATTCTATATTATGGTTTAGACCATTTCAAGGACGTTAACAATAACAAACGCATTGGAATGCTACTGTGCATGTCTTGTCCTGAAGCATTTCCGGTAGCCATTTTTTAAATCTCAGATCTGTCAAAACAAGCACATACTTTTTAAGTCTAGCGAAAACACAATAGAGGCAAAAAATTTACTATAAATGGTGATTGGAATTACCTGAGCCTTTAAATCTGACTATGAGGTGCAAACTTACAAAGAACATCAAACGTTTGCTTGAATAGTTTTCCAGACGGCTCAAAGCTCAATATCTGATTGATGCTGCTTGCATGTACACGAGAGATGGCGGTAAAAGCATATCGTAGTCTGGATGCTTACAATTAACTCCTTAGTGGAAAGGTTGGGAACATTTGTTCGTACAATATGGATGACTTCAATCTTGTTTTTGGTTAAGTTGAAGCAAGACAAACAGTATCACTTACGTACTTATCATGGTTTGTCGCTAAGATGTGCGGGAGGTAATTAGTGGAAATTTCACTTGCAGTGCTGGGTCAGTCTGTATATCTGTGCAAAAATGCATATTCATATTTGTACAGTGCTTTTCACAATACATATCATTTCATTGCAGCTTTACAGAACATACATGTATATTACAATGCTAAATGTATTCTATTAAACTAATCGCTACATGCCATTATTACTTCAGTCATTTCAAAATGCGTGTGCTTAGTTTGGTTGTTTGTTGCTGTGGAACAGTGCGAGAAAGGGATCTAGGTTTTAGGATTCTTTGAAGAATAAAATAACAGCATTTATTTAAAATAGAAATGTTTCGTGACAACATACACTTCCGTTCAAAAGTTTGGGGTCAGTTTTTTTCCCTTGCTTTTTTGAAAGAAAATTTCATGCTTTTATTCAGCAAGGATATTATATTGCTAAAAAGTGATTTAAGACTTGTATTGTAAGAAAATATTTATATTTTAAATAATAATCTGCCAGGATTTATCAATCAATCCTGTAAAAAGTATCACAGGTTCCAAAACAATATTAAGCAGCACAATTGTTTCCAACGTTGACAATAACAGCATCAAATCAGCATATTTGAATGATTTCTGAAGGGTCATGTGAGACTGAAGTAAAGGCTGAAGAAAATTCAGCTTTGCATCACAGAAATAAAGTATATTAAAATAGAAAACTGTTTTGAATTTTAATATTTCACAATATTACTGTTTTTGTCTGTATTTTTGATCAAATAAATGCAGGCTTGATGAGCATAAGATGAGCATGTTTACATACAGTAAAAAAGCATACTTTTGTACTGTATGTAAACAAACACATCCTCTCACTTTCAACTGCTTTTATTAAAGTGTAAATATTTGTATGAATATAAAATGCTTAAACAACTGAGACATCAACATAAACACGTTTCACAGACATTTGACAAACAGAAAAGGAGTAATTAGTCCCTGGACAAAAAAACAGCAGTTATTATCTAGCCTGTCCATCAGCAGCTTTAAGTACTACATTGCATTTCATCCTCAAACACATCTGGGGCTTCATATGGTCACATGTGGTTTGGCACTGCAGGACGATCAGCTGTCCTTCCTGTCTCCCTGCTCTGTCTTAGGTGTTTTACATTACAGATGATGGCTTTCCTAAAGACATAAGTAGAAAAACAATTATTTAATTTAATGCACAATATTTAAAAATAATACTATTATTGTTTAAAACATCAGTATATGTTGAAATTAACTTTAACCAAGCTTAATAAGTGATGAAAAAATAGTTTTGAATGCACTCTACCACTAACCAGAAACGTCCAAGGAAACAAAGACGTCACTTCCGTAAACCGATGAATAGCCATTGAAATGGTCTATTACTCCATTATTCCTTATAATGTAGTACATAAATATAGTTATCTGCTATATCTGCTGATTCTTGTGCTGAAGACGGTGCTTGGTTGCAAACTGTTCTCAGAATGCTACATTTGAACTTGTGACTTGAGAAAAAAACAATGACATAATTATGTGGTATGATGTTAATTTAACTCAATTATAGACAAACACAATCTAACTAAACTAGTAACACACAATCAGTTGAGTAGTCATTCACAGTCGTGAACTGCTGTGCTGATATTCCCATGTAAAATCTCTTGATACATTAATGAATTCATTGTTCCTTCAGTAACTATGTTTATCATGGTTTCTTCAGTGGCAGCATTATCATTCTTTCTATAGAAATTGTGACAAATGTGACCTAAATCTATGAGAATTTATCAATAGTTTTCTGAATTGTGTACATTTTGAACTAAAAGCCCTAATGGAGGTTTTGTGCAGTCCTGTGATCACAAATAAATGGAATCAGACATAACATGAATAAGTATGTTTCTCCTCTTTTTATGTGAAGTAATTATAAATACCAGTTTGATTCATTAGTTAAATATCAATCATGGAGTCTTAGGTCTTAATTACAAAATAATAAAACAATCAGCTGCTTATGTCAAGTTAGTTTTGTGATCATCTACAGTAGCTATAGTTTCCAGTCTGATTAAGCTTTCCACTAGCTGGGCAGGGTTTAGGGCAGCCCAGCATAGCTAGTAGCCCAATGATGACAGCGTAGTTCGATTTTGGCCTCGCAACGGTGTAAAAGCATCTAGTGAATGCAGTTTGTCCAGGCCTTGAGGCAGCAAAGCAGCTTTAAATCAGGGGTGTACAATCCTGTTCTCTACTTTCCCGCCCTTTTTTGGTGACAGTTTGGTCCCAGACCTGCTCCAACACATCTGTCTGTAATTATCAAGTGTCAAGTG
This sequence comes from Sinocyclocheilus grahami, assembly GCF_001515645.1. Lineage (NCBI taxonomy): Eukaryota > Metazoa > Chordata > Actinopteri > Cypriniformes > Cyprinidae > Sinocyclocheilus > Sinocyclocheilus grahami. The sequence continues at coordinate 150,338 of NW_015506413.1, forward strand.
ATATCGAGATTAGGGATGTAACGGTATGAAAATTTCATATCACGATTATAGTGACCAAAGTTATCACGCTTATCAATATTATCATGGTTTTGTTAAAATTTGATTAAAATGTTCAAAAAGAACTAATACACACACTGAAAACATTTCAATAAGTTTTATATTTGAAAATCAACAAACAACAAACACAATTAGCAGCTGTATGCACTTTTTTTTAGCGTAAACATTAAATTAATATTAACATGAAGCCCTAATAATAATAATAAATTACTTATATATATATATATATATATATATATATACAGTGGCATTTCCTGCATTATAATGACTGTTGTCAATAGCAGCAACGCATTATAACACAGCACACATCCATGTCTCTTGTATCACCGCAGAGGCTTGGAAGCGCTCTCTCTCGTTTCATTCAAATGCAGCTTGCCATCTTGCGTCCCAGTTTTTGATTGTATTGAAATTGAAATCGGAGGAATTTAGTATTAATACTACTATAATTTTGCTGTAGTGATCATATTGTCCTGACTATTGGTTTGTACACTATTCATAATGGATTTATAAACGGGTAAGATTTTAAAACATTAATCTCAATTCAATATTTCATGTCCCCGTATTTATATATTATTATAGGTAAACAAAAAAATCTGTGTAATAAGTTAACTATGAATATACAATACATTATCCCTTAAATGTCAACCTTAATAGTTTGAACGTTCGTTCGTCTTGGCTCAAAGCCACTTGCTGCAAACTTTTCTTCGCGGAAGCTTTGCGTTAATTACAAGTGAGATAACGAAATATTTAATCTGTAATCAATATTTTTTGTCCAATTATTTGCCCAGTTAGTTTTGGTATTGAGGTAAAAGTTACCTTGCATTCGCTATGTAACAGTGGGTGGTGGTCACGAAGATGACTGAGCAAATTTGACACGTTTCCCCCTTTTGCAGCGACTTTCTTCTTGCAAGATCGGCAGACAGGGTGACCGTCCACGATTATTGCCTTCAGGACTCTTGTAAAAGCCAAAATACGACCAGACCACCGATTTGGTCCTCTTAGAGGGCTGAAAAATCTCCTGAGCGCTGTCACTGCGTTCCGCCATTTCCTCTCGTGCAACAAAAACAACAACAACATTGCATGCTGCTTCTGCGTCAGACTGATGCTAGCTGGACAGGATTTACTGCGAGTTTTCAAAATCGCAATCAAACACGGTTTTGATGATAATTAAATTTGAAACGATAATACTAACCGTCAGGGCATTTTATCATGATTTATCGTAAAACCGGTAATCGTTACATCCCTAATCGAGATAGTTATTAGCTGGTTCAGGTGTGTTTGATCAGAGTTGGAGCTAAACTTTGCAGGAATGTAGATCTACGTAAACAGGATTGGCATGATGCTCCTTTCACCTTGGCCTTCAGTTGGGATCACTTATTATTTTATTTTATTTTTTTACAACCTGCCCTGTCTTTGATCACTCTTCTTCAGTTACACTTTGAAAAGTACGTCTATATGCTAGTTTAGTCAAATAGTATTTTGTTTATTTATTCATAAATTAATTCTTGCCACTGTATTATTTGATTGACATTTTTGTGAATATTTTCATTTTAATAATAAAGCGAATGTAAGGTAGCTTCAGACTATGAATCTTACAAACTTTGAGAACATAATTTTAAAAAGTAATTTTATCAGTTATTCAGCATTTTTCTGCCATTGTGACCATGCTTTTGATGCAGTGATCAGAAGTTATTTCAGTATGTAATGAATTGAATGAATAACAATTTTATTTTAGATAAAGTGGCTTGAGCAGCTGTACAGTCAGGCAATACACTCTACATTAGGGCTGGGCGATATAGCTAAAAAATGTATCAACGATATAATGTTTCATATCGTTCGGTATTGATAATTATTGACATTAAACCTTTTTTAAAACAAAGAGCAATAGAAATTTTATTTTTAATTTTAACTACTGTATTTTTAAATTGACCAAATGTATTGAGACAAACAACAAATGTTTTTTTAACAATCAAACACAAAATACAAATTAAACAAATATCTAATTTCTAATGTTTTATGTGCAGATTAAATGGGTCTTAAGGAAACTTTTGGCTTGTCTCCCGAGGCCACAGGAGGGCGCAATGAGAAAAATAATGCAGCACATTTAAATTGTCAATGCAAGGAAATAAATGTCTATAAAAAAAACCTGCATTCCATCTAAATTAACTCCTATAAATCAAATAAAATTTCATAAATTGCATAAACAATTATGAACAAAACAGCATCATGTATTTATGCATTGCTTAAAGGGGTCATATGATGCTGCTAAAAAGAACATTATTTGGTGTATTTGGTGTAATGAAATGTTTATGCGGTTTAAAGTAAAAAAAAAAAAAAACATTATTTTCCACATACTGTACATTATTGTTTCTCCTCTGTGCCCCGCCTTTTTGAAACGTGTTGATTTTTACAAAACTCATCGGTCTGAAAAAGTGAGGTGTGCTGTGATTGGCCAGCTATCCAGTGCGTTGTGATTGGCCGAATACCTCAAGCGTAAGACGGAAATGTTACGCCCTTCACCATACTGCTGATGGCCTGTCCCGGCCGGAGCAACAAGACAAAAACATTAAAACCCATTACAAACGAGGCATTTGTTGCATTCAGTGGGGACATAATTACTGATTATAATGACTTGTGATCAGAGAAATGACAAACAACAAGTGCTACTCCACACTGCCCAAAACTCGCGTTTGAATCATAAGTGGCAAATCCTTTAAATGAAAACGTACTTATGTGAGTCAGAAGTGCCGGCATTTTAGACTAACGTTACTCTCCCAGGATCAGTAAACAGTCCTCCATAAAATGTGCTGCACACATCTGGATATTTGGGTTAAACTGTTCTGGAACAGTGTTGTAAATACAACTTAACCACTGATTTCTAGTCGTGTCCTCTTTTGGAAGACCAAACAAAGTAGTTTCGCTTTCACAATGAAAAATGAAGCCCCGGCTTGGCGTGAGCTGAGGCCGGGCTAGAGTGAGCAGAGGTGGCGGGGTTGAGAACTGCGCAGCCGGCGGATCCGTCGAAGGAGCGGCAAGCACATGTGACGACCCCGGGCTTCGTCCACGGTGAAAGCCGATCCGGCGATCCACAGCACTAAGTTGATGTATTCCCTCAGCGACCTGCACGGATCAGCTCTAGGCATGACTAAGCGGATATCATCCTCTTTTGGAAGACCAAACAAAGTAGTTTTGCTTTCACAACGAAGCACACAGCGTCTTCAGGACATGGCGGAAAGCGGCAACAATACTACAGTGAGAATAAAAGTTACGCCTTCTTTCTTTGCGTGAACATTTGGGCGGCATTATGCAAATCTTCCCACATAGTGAGGTAGATATGTGGTGGCGTGTTAGAACGAGCCGTTTTAGGTAGGTGTGGCTGACTCTTAACTTCTATAAAGAATATCTCTTTGGATTTGAGACTTTAGCCTTTGCAACTTTACAGATCTTCTTTGTGCACCAAGAGCTTGTAACACTCCAAAGAGAAAGGAAAAATTGAAATCGCATCATATGACCCCTTTAATACAAAGAGCCGAATCGCCCATCACGCAGATTTCATTTAAAAACATGAGACTCAGTGAAATAAATCTCCACGAGTTCGCAATGTGTTTTCTAAAAGTTTAAACTGTTTTAAGCTTGCATGGCTACATCTACAACTCACGAGTGCAGCAGTCATATTTGTCCGTCTAAAAATGCGCTGAATATGCATCTGTGTGAATGACTTGGTTTCGGTTTTCACATAATCAAGATCTTCTCCGCATTGAGCTTCTGTATTTCTCTAATATTTTGAATGCATAACACAGCAGCGGCGCATCTCGTGGGCTAGACTAACAAAACATTAAAATGCAACAACGTCATTTACATCATTATCATCGCATCTCGTGCACCACTGATGACGCTCCCTGACACCCTCCTAACATTCAAATGCAAATGTTTATTTTAAACTTGACTAATCATTTTTTTATTCACAATCTCCTCATCACAGTCACAGCACTCAATTTAGCATGTGTTCGTGTTTGTTGTCTGCGTCACTCATAGCACGTGCCTATATCATGCACTATATCGAACATTTTTTATATCGTTATCGAAGAAGGTGTACCGTCGATTAATATCAATACCGTTTTATCGCCCAGGCCTACTCTACATATAGAATTGTTTTATGTGAACACTGACCTATGATGTTTATAATTCCTTGTTAAAGACCAGCATGATTTAGAGGCCAGTGTGCAGCCAGTTTTTGCTTCCTTTTCTGTACTGCAAACACGCAGAATGGTTTCAGACCGGTCACCGGTTCTGTATCTGCGTTGACATTCAGTTCCATAGTGTATATCAGAAAACCACTAATTTTTTTTTTAAAGGGTGTAATTACTCAATAAATCAAATCAATTTCTACCATAGGATAGCCACTAATGCCAACACTGTAGAGACAATACTTCACGGTAGTGTGGGTCTGTTGACGGCGAGGAGCGGCGGTCATCTAGTATCTCTACAGTGTTATGTTTCTCCAAATGACATCTTTGAGGAGGGAACAGGAGCCCAACTGAACTACACTGCTGTCAATAGTAAGAAAACAAAAACAGTTCAATTGTATATTTACTTTGAATTTTTAAAAGGACATTGATTACTATCTTCTCTTGTATTCCGCAGTTCCCCGTACTTTAGGTGTGAGTGTGTCGGTGACTGTTGAGGGCACCACATCAGTTTACAAGCTACCCATCGCTCCGCTTATCACAGGATCTCATCCAGTTGACAACAAAGGGTCAGTTTTACAAAGAATTAAAGTTCAACTAAAAATGAAATTTTGTTGTCTCTACTATAGTTTAATCTGGTGTAATCTTTTCCATGGAAGAGTAGTATTTTCACACTCGCATACTTGACCGGGGGCCTATGTGGCTTGTGCATTATATCCTGAAGTTACATGATAACTTTGCATGATAAATATGTACTGGTTGTTCCATTGGTCTTGTTAATGATTTATTAACTATTTATGCAAGTCTTCATTCTTTCAAGATATTTTTTCCCCCTCTAGGACTCCATCATTTTCTTCTGTAACAAACTCAAACTGTGTAGATTTACCAGCATGTTTCTTCCTGAAGATGAATCGCTTGATGCCATTCTCTTTATCGTATATAAAAAAAATGGGCACTACTACAGGTATGTATATAATCCTTTTTGAAAGCCTAGGTGTAGATTTGATCTGAAGTTAGATGTTGGATGACTTTAGTAGACTACTACATCAATGTAGTTATTATTATTATTGTGCTTCTGCTATTAAATTGTCTAAATGACAAAATGAAAATCATTAGGTATACAGTGGGGGAAATATTTATTTGATCCCCTGCTGATTTTGTAAGTTTGCCCACTTACAAAGAAATGAAGGGTCTGTAATTTTTATGGTAGGTTTATTTTAAAGGGGTCATATGATGCTATTTTAAAGATCATTATTTTGTGTAACAGAATATGTTGACATGCTTTAATGTTCAAAAAACACATTCTTTTTCAAATACTGTACATTATTGTAGTTCCTCTATGCCCCACCTCTCTCAAACGCGTTGTTTTCTACAAAGCCCCTCCTTCTGACAAGCACGGTCTGCTCTGATTGGCCAGCTGACCCAGTGCATTGTGATTGGCCGAACACCACAAGCACGCGTTGGAAATGTAATGCTCCTTTCCATAATCGCGAGCTTCAGCTTTCAACATAAATGTAAAGACCGTAAATAATGTCCTTAGTTTTACCATTAGTTCAAGCCCGAAAGGGGAACAGAGTCGCGTGACAGACACAGTGATGATGCTCGTATTTATTTGCAGTACACAAGCCGCGATTAAGAAAGCTGACTCCACTCTGATGTGACCGTCTCTCTCTCTCTCGCATACACACACGACGCGATACTCTACACGGTGCAAAACTCCGCATTTGAACATGCACAGAAACGCACAGAGTCTCCCTGACATGGCTGCATCAACACTACTGTGATTCCTGAAACCACGCCTTCTTTCGTTGCATGAACATTTGGGCAGCATTACGCAAATATTTCCACATTGTGACGTAGACATGTTAGGGGCGCGTTTGAATGAGGCGTTTTAGCCCGGTCTGGATCAGCCTTCTCTTTTAGATAGCATAAATCCTTTTGTGGGAGACTTTGAGCTTTGTAACTCTGCAGATCTTATACATGCACAAATAGCTACATAACACACTAAAGAAAAGGAAGAATAGAAATCGCATCATATGACCCCTTTAACCTGTTAACCTGCTCCCCCCATTTTGGGACTCACAGCTGAAAATTACCTACCTAACTTAAAATGATAACAGTTCCTGACAGCAGTCAGTTACACACACAATTTAGGTATCTTTGAAAAGAAGAAACCTAGGCTTTACTATCCATCATCCAGAGTTGATAATGCTCAAACAGATAAAAAGTTATAGACAGTGAAGTGCCTTGAACATTTTTTACCACTGAATGTTTTTTTTTATTTATTTCATATACAAATACATGAAATCAGTCCTTGAGCAATCCAGAAAAGTAATGGGTTGAAAGTCACATGTCTCATGAGAATATATTTCGAATTTGAAGAAGATACCATGAAAAATTAGATTCCTGCAGCTATTTTTCTGAGACGATGTCTGGTCCCCCACCCCCTGTTTGAGGAAAATAGCCACCAAATGTAAGGGTTCTACAAACTATTTTAGTCATTATACATACCACTGCATACTTTTTCAATTATAAAATAATAGACTGAATCTTAGACATCATATAAGTGATTTATTTGTGCACTAGAAAAATACAATAAGAATAATTTGAGTAATAAAAAAAAAAAAAAAA
>NW_015506413.1:157388-208162 GCF_001515645.1 Sinocyclocheilus grahami
TTTTTTAGAAATAGCCTTTGCACAGCCAGCCTTGTAGGCTACTCTCCTAGGTTCACAAAACTGTCATCCATAAAATGCGTTGCACAAATCGAACATCTGGGTTGTGCTGTTCTGTTGTAAATCAATCTTAACCAATGATTCCTCATTGCATCTACTTTCGGAAGGTCAAATAAAGTGCTTTTGCTTTTGCACAGAAACGCACAGAGTCTCCCTGACATGGCTGCATCAACACTACTGTGATTCCTGAAACCACGCCTTCTTTCGTTGCATGAACATTTGGGCAGCATTACGCAAATATTTCCACATTGTGACGTAGACATGTTAGGGGCGCGTTTGAATGAGGCGTTTTAGCCCGGTCTGGATCAGCCTTCTCTTTTAGATAGCATAAATCCTTTTGTGGGAGACTTTGAGCTTTGTAACTCTGCAGATCTTATACATGCACAAATAGCTACATAACACACTAAAGAAAAGGAAGAATAGAAATCGCATCATATGACCCCTTTAACCTGTTAACCTGCTCCCCCCATTTTGGGACTCACAGCTGAAAATTACCTACCTAACTTAAAATGATAACAGTTCCTGACAGCAGTCAGTTACACACACAATTTAGGTATCTTTGAAAAGAAGAAACCTAGGCTTTACTATCCATCATCCAGAGTTGATAATGCTCAAACAGATAAAAAGTTATAGACAGTGAAGTGCCTTGAACATTTTTTACCACTGAATGTTTTTTTTTATTTATTTCATATACAAATACATGAAATCAGTCCTTGAGCAATCCAGAAAAGTAATGGGTTGAAAGTCACATGTCTCATGAGAATATATTTCGAATTTGAAGAAGATACCATGAAAAATTAGATTCCTGCAGCTATTTTTCTGAGACGATGTCTGGTCCCCCACCCCCTGTTTGAGGAAAATAGCCACCAAATGTAAGGGTTCTACAAACTATTTTAGTCATTATACATACCACTGCATACTTTTTCAATTATAAAATAATAGACTGAATCTTAGACATCATATAAGTGATTTATTTGTGCACTAAAAAAAAACAAAAAAAAAAAATTGAGTAATAAAAAAAAAAAAAAAAAGAGCGAGAAAATGAATTAATATTTAAATTAATAATTAGCTTTGTATGTCAAGTACATACTCTGATTGCCAGACATACAGCATTCACACTGATTGCTGGTCATACAATCAGTAAACACATGCTGATGGCCGATCATACAGATGGTAATCATACAGAAGGCCAGCCATATAGTCAATAGTCACACTCTTATGGCCGTTCATATAGACAGCATTCACACTGATAGCTGGTCATACAGTCAGTAATCACACGCTGATGTCCGGTCATACAGGTGGAAATCATACAGATACAGCCACATTCCCCACAAAACACAAACACACACATATATGAAAAATGTTGAATAGGGAAAAAAATAATTAATGCAAAAAGCTGATCGCAAAGTTAGGTCCCCATCAGATGACAGGTGCGTCACAGCGTGCATCACGAGTCGTCACAAGAGAGCGCCAGAATTCAAATAAACAAGATTCCACGTATCTGACTTTTTTTTTTCTTTTTAGTAGATGGTCTCATTCCGTTTGTGAGACTGTCTGCTACAAAACCTATGTTGTTTTTTACTACCAAGACGCAGTTTTTTGAGCGTAAGCTATTCCATAACGCATACTAACAATAACTCTCCCCAGAGAAATGAGATGTAAACAATGGAATAACCATCCATATTACAACGTTGTTTCGTTGGACTAAATGTGCTCTATGGGATGTTGTTCAGTGGACCCTTGCCTTTCTAACTAAACCGGGATTTACAGCAGTGGATGCGAGAAGTGGCTCGAGAAGAAGCACATTAAGGTCATGGAGTGGCCTAGCCAGTCTCCAGACCTCAATACTATAGAAAATCTTTGGAGGTAGCTGAAACTTCGAGTTGCGAAACGACAGCCAAGAAACCTTAAGGATTTAGAGAGGATCTGTTAAGAGGAGTGGATCAAAATCCCTCCTGAGATGTGTGCAAACCTGGTGACCAACTACAAAAAGCGTCTTATCTCTGTGCTTGCCAACAAGGGTTTCTGCACCAAGTACCAAGTCATGTTTTGCTTGGGGATCAAATAATTATTTCACTCACTGAAATGCAAATCAATTTCTATCCTTTATATAATGTGTTTTTTCTGGATTTTTTTGGTTGATATTCTAGATTCTATAGATAGTCTCTATACGTTAAAATAAACCTACCATAAAAATTACAGACCCTTCATTTTTGTAAGTGGGCAAACGTACAAAATCAGCAGGGGATCAAATAAATATTTTCCCCTCTGTATCTAAAATTTTTATTTAAGTGCGAGTTAATAATGTAAGCTTGGTTTGTGTTTATATAGGACCACATGAATTTAGTTCTACCTCACCTTTTTTCCCCCCATCTTTTTAGGCATCCCTGTTTTGGAGACAGTGCCCACCTTGTCCCCACTATATGATCTCATCATTAAGAGCCAACTGCACGAGGAGGGAGAGGCCAGTTCTCCTGCTTTGGCCCAATCAATGCGTTTTTATACAGTGAGTATTAGACATTAGACACCATTGAAGTTTTTCGTTTGGAAAGTTACTGTTTGTTGATTCATCTCTCTTTCTCTCTCTCAATAGATAGATGTGTCAGTTTTTATTTAGCTTTTAAGTATATATTGTCTTAAAAGTCTATATTGACATTATATTTTTAGACCAGGTCAAACAAAAGTTTTAGTGAGCCAAGTTTGGTGAGCAAATGAGTTCTTGTCCATATGCATTTGTCAACTACCCATATATTCTGAGCAGAACATGATTCCTCTATTGTATAACTAATAAATCACAGTCTATTAAAAACAGTATATCATTATGACTATGTCCATCTGATTCTCTGAATGCATTGCCTTTCTGTCTCATTAGTCTTTACCAGGACAGCAGCATTGTTATTTCCTAAATGGTGATGCTCCAGTGCAGGATGGGAGGTTTCTTCAAGGAGCTTACGTTTCCAAGATTCCCTTCAGACATCCTGCTCAGGTGCCTGCTCTTCTCGACATTATAAGACACCAGGCTGCCTACAACACGCTGATTGGTAGCTGCGTCAAAAAAACATACATTAAGGAAGGTGGGTGTGTTGTCTTTCATAATAATTGTCTCCATAAAAGCTGGTAGATTAGTAAAAATGCTTTTGCCAGTACTTGATGGAACATTTAGATTTACTGAAAATGCACTACCTATAGAATAAAATATGATTGCATTGCGAAATATGATTGCATTTCAGAGCTCAACGCTAAGGATTATTTCTACTGGCCCGGTCAATATTTTCACTAGCCCTGCCACAAAAAAAATAAAATAGTTGCTGTTGTCATCGTTTTTGTACCCATGTAATATTTTATTCTAATAAATAATCTTATATGATACCAACATTTTAGATACCAATTAAATTTTACATTTCTCGATTCCAATTTAAATACCACAGCAAAAACTACTAGCATAACAAATATAAAGTTTAAACATTATTAAAGTGCCCCTATTATGCTATTTGAAATGTTTATAATTTGGTTTTGGGAGTTCCCAACAACAGGTTTGCATGCATGCAAGGTCAAAAAACACTTTAATTTTCTTATAATATGAATTAAATTTTATGTTATTTCTCAACTACTCTCAAACTATTTGTTCGAAGATTCATCTTTCCAAAACCCTCCTTTGCATAATATTGCTCAGCTCTGATTGGTCCGATGACCCAGTCTGTTATGATTGGTCTACTGCGTACAGCGCATGTCAGAAAAGGAACGCCCATCACCAGTACTGGAATACGACTTATCAATAATACATCCTATTATAATAATAATAGTTCTCGACTCTGTTCTATAAAGAAGGAAGCAGAAGGGAAAAAGTTGTTTTACACTTATGTTAGTGAACGGGATCCACAGCTTGGTAGTAAAGACCCAAACAATAATGGTATATGCATTAGCCGAACACACACACACACACACACAGAGTACTGATAAAGCACTGCAGTTTGTAAACCAATGTATTGCTCCATTTTTTTATCATGACTCCCAAGTACAACAAACATTCTATATTAATCGACACATTTATAGACAATAGCGAGCCCACAGCTGATTAGCAGAACTATAACGCGAGTTATCCAGAGACTTATAGGTGCACTGACTGTATACACAACACACAAAACTACATATTTTGCACGCTTGACAAAACATCAATGCAACAATTATTAATCATACTTACAGGTTGTGATTTAAAGGAGCACACTGTTTCAAACAAACTGGGCACTGACCCATCTTTCAAAGACAACCAGTTTACGAATCCCACGTTGAACTTGCGGAGATTGGAGATGCAGTCGTCAGTGAAATGACGGGAACACAGCAAAATGTTGTGATTATTCAGCTATGGTATCTTAATAAAGATGAATTTTAACCACTGATTCTTCACAGCCTCATCCTTTGGAAGTGAAAATAAACCAAATTCACTTTCTCAGAGCAGACTTGTTTTTGCATTATATCCATGCAGAACATGCATTATGCAAATGTAAGAATTTGTGACGTGTGAAATACGCGGAATGGGATTCGAATTTAAAACAACTCGTTTCAGCGGTTCTTTCTTTTGAGAGACAATAACTTTATTTAAGATGCACTTTCAGCTTAACAACTTTGCAGACTGTTTACATTAGGGCTGCACGATAAATATTGCACGATATTTAATGCGCATCTCGTCAGTAAAGCCAGTTCTGTAATCAGCGGTAAATCTCTACACGTGCATGCTTTCACATAGAGCAGCATTAACTACACCGTGCCGTTGTTCACAGACAAGCTGCGCAAAACATGCGCAAAATATGATCGTGGTTTTGAGCAGGTTGTCTGTGAACAACGGCTCTGTGTAGTTAAAGCTGCTCCACGTGAAAGCACGCACGTGTAGAGATTTACCGCTGATTACAGAACTGGCTTTACTGACGAGATGCGCATTAAATATCGTGCGATATTTATCGTGCAGCCCTAGTTTACATTCACATACAACTGCATTGCACACTGCATGAAATGTAAATTTTCAAAATAATAGGGGCACTTTAAAGACAAGAAACAGTCAGTAAATAAGAACAAATAAACAATGAATTGAATATATAGAACAAAGATACAAATTAAATTATGCTTGAGGGAAAACCACAGACGGGCTGAATGAGATGCAAATTCACTCTCTGACAGTAGGTGGCACTTATGGAACAGCAGCGATACAGCGTTTCCTTGGTTACTACTGTAAACAAAGCAGTGTTGTGCTTATGAACACTAATATGCATTATACAGAGACAAGATAAAAAGAAAACACCATCTAAACTTTTCTAAAAACAGTCATTTCCTCAGAGGTGCATTCATATAAACCCCCAATTAAATAATTTTTCTTCCAATATTTTGCGCATCTTGAACAGTGATCTTGTTCTGCCTGCTACAGTATTTTCCTCTTTGCGTCCATTTTCAGCATCTCTGGCTCTGTTAATGGCCGTTTACACATTTCATAATATTTCCACACAAATTACATTCTGGAAGATGATTGCAGTGCAGTTTGTGTGCAAGCCCAGAACATAAATCAGTTGAAATAAAACAAAAAATGGGCAGTCGACTGGTGCATCTGTACTCCACTGTATATATTAAATATAGATTAATCATTAAAGCTTCAAAGTTACTCGATAAGACGGGTATTTTGACATACTTTTGTATGTATTTGTCCATTCAAGTTCAAGAATGCGCACTGTACACACAAAACACAGCGCATGAGTTCTGAATGGAGTTGTCTTTCATGTCTTGCTTGAATGCTTTAAAAACGCTTGAATTTTAAATTAGCTAGACTTAAAAACTTGTGCGAATGATAAACTTTCATGACTATGCAGCAGTGGCCCGATAGGGCCAGTGACAAACTCATCAACTGTCCCGAGCGTCTTTCACGCTGGCCCCGGGCCATCAGGCAGTCCTTATTGTCGAGCCCTGCATTTGATTGTATAAGCAATTCATTATTGTGACAGTTATTTATTTAATATTATGTGGTACTTATTTTCTAGTATTAGCAACAAAAATACTTTGTACCTTTTTATAAGACTGCAAAAAGCGTACTAGAAATACAAAAAAACAATCAAGCTGTAACCATCATTTCATATTTTTAGCAGATACTCCTGGACTGCTGCGGTTTGAAGTGTGCCCTCTAACTGACTCGAGCTTTAGTGTGTCTTTTCAACACCCTGTAAATGAATCACTTGTCTGTGGTAAGGAAGCCACACTTTACATTTAAGTGTTGTTCTACAGCAAACTTGTCTTGGAGGCCCCCCAGCCCTGTACATTTCGTATGTCTCCCTCATCGAACTCACCTGATTCAACTCATCTCATTAGTAGAGACTGCAAGACCTGAATTGGGTGTCTAATAAGGGAAACATACAAAATGTGCAGTGCTGAGGGGCCTGTAGGACAGGGTTGAAAACCCCTATTCTACAATGAGAACTAACTTTTAAGTGTGAGCTTAAGATACCATAGTTTTGCCTGGTCTGATATCTGACTCAGTCTGTTTTTGCTCTCAGTGGTGATGGAGGTGATTGACTCAAGACAGGTAGCCTGTAAGCTCTACAAGGGTTTATCTGATGCTTTGATCTGCACTGATGACTTCATTACAAAAGTAGTCCAGAGGTAGGTATAACAGATGGCACATGCTTATCTTGAAGACGTTTTGCATTTGTGCTCCTCATACATGCTTATAACATATTAGTGTTAGCAAAATAAAGTATTGATATATAGTGGCAGGAAAACTGTTTAAAAAGAAGTTGAGTTGTCCTCAGGGTCTGCAACAAAAAAAAATTCACCAGGGTCTGTGTACTTGTAAAATTAAAAATATTGAATTCTTTCCAAATTTTAGTTTATGGCCTCTTGATTAAATGGTCTGAAAAGGCTCAATTTGATATTGTAAAAATATTAATATACATATTTTCACTGCTCAAATTAAACTCCTGGCAATAATTCCTCTCCCATCTTTGTTGCATACTTTCAAGTAACAATGTAGAACTATATCCTTTTTGGAACCTTACAGAGAGAAGACACTTCGTTTTCTCCTTCCGACAAGCACAGTCTGCTCTGATTGGCCAGCTGACCCAGTGCATTGCGATTGGCCGAACACCGCAAGCACTCTTTGGAAATGTAACGCCCCTTACCATAATCGCGAGCTTCATCTTTCAAAATAAATGTAAAGACAGAGCCCGAAAGGGGAACAGAGTCGCGTGACAGACACAGTGATGAAGCTGGTATGTGTTTGCAGTACACAAGCCACGGTTAAGACAGCTGACTCCACTGTGATGTGACCCGGGTGGCATTATGCAAATATTTTCACATAGTGAGGTAAATATGTGGGGGCGTGTTAGAATGAGCCGTTTTAGGGGGGTGTGGCAGAGTCTTAACTTTGATAAAGAATATCTCTTTGGTTTTGAGACTTTAGTCTTTGCAACTTCAGGGATCTTATCTATGCACAATCAGCTTGTAACACTCCAAAGAGAAAGGAAAACTTGAAATCGCATCATATGACCACTTTAAGTCATTTCATTGTTGATTCAGTGATGTCATCATCCAGCTCAGTTCAGTTCTCTTCCAATAGTGTCTGTGCTCTCAAGTCAACAATATTGCCAGAAATTGTGTCCCCAACTAAGCAAGCCAAAGGCGACAGTGGCAAGGAACCAAAACTCCATCTGTGACAGAAAATTAGAAAAAAAACATTGGGAGAAACTAGGCTCAGTTGGGAGGCCAGTAATCCTCTGGCCAGACTAAACCAGCATGGTGTTGTTTAATTCCAGGCTGCAACACAAGTCATATTGAGCAGTGGACTCGTCTGGTTCTCGAGGTCTTGTGCCGATGGACGACGAGGTTTTCACTGGGAATCTGTCTCTAGGGATCGTCTAGTTGCATCCACTTACCTCTCAATATGTTTGTTCAGTGCCAAGTTCTGCTTGCTCGTGAATCATCTCATTATAACAAAGTGTAGATGTGATGCAGTTAAGAGATTAATTGTGCAGTGTAGAGCTTCATTGATTATAACAGAACTTTGTGAGATCGCGATGAAGAGCTTGAGTTGGCTAAGAGTATTGATGGGGCAGGATGAATCCTGACGGGTTGGATGACTGAATCCTAATGTACCGTCTTGACTGGCAAGGATCCTGTATAAATTACGCCTTGCTGTACATTCAATACTCCAAGGGATGGTGCTTGTATCCATTCTAAGATTATCAGTGGGGTAGTGCCAGAACAGGTCTAAGGTGGATTCAGGTACATCTGTTACTATATGTATATGTGAGGCTCTCTGAGATGATTGAGCCTTCTTGCCTCTTCAGCTGTGGTCATGCTCTGGAGGCAGTTATTAACATAGAAACTCTTTAGTATGGTGAATAATAATCACCTGGCTCTGTACTGTTAGGAACATGCTTCCATATAGGAAGCAAAGCAGGTGCTGCAAGTGGTGCCACAAGGGAGCACCTGCCACTGATAGGTATTCCCTTCTCGTTTCCCTATCCCTCCAGATAAATCAAAGAATAGGCTTGTCATGCTCAAAGTCGGAGTTGATGGAACATTCCTTTAATATCCCCACTCATAGCCACCAAATATTCTCTGAATCTTATCTGGACATGGCTTGTCTTAATGTTCCCAAAGAAGCAGTCATGCCAAACCTTTAGAGACCATAATCGCTTAACAGCTTACTCTGCTGAAATCAAGAAAATGGTTAAGGAAGGGTAAGAAAGCTGAATCCAGACAAAGTACCACAGAGATAAGAGATTTGGTTCATTCCACATTAGGGCTGGGTTTTGACACAAATTTCATGATTCAATTCGATTCGATTCTCATTCACAAGCTTGCGATTCAATTTTATTTGATTCAGTATCGATTATTTTGGATATGCTGTATATCAGGTACAGTACATGCCAAATTTTCTCAAGGAAAAAAAAACTAATGCTGCAAAATATACATGAGAGTTAGTTGGTACTACATTACTATAATATTGAAGGTTAAATTTGACTGATTTTTTAAAATTACATTTATTGAAGTTTTTAAAAGAATAAAGTAATATAATATAATAATATAAATTGCATAATATTTCTACTTCAATTTGTTTAGTTTTTTTAATATAAACATAATGGTGGCTGTCATAAAAACTTAATGAATTTATTCAAACATAAATTAAACATTGAAAAACAGTAAAATTTAGAATGAATATGTTACATGGTGCATATATTTAGCAAAATGCCCCTCTCTTTGTCTGACTGAGTTTAACCATAACCATTAGGCCACGACTTTCCCTTTACAAGACGTTATATTGATGTTTTTGCGCAGCTGAAACACTGATTGAGCAATTACATGAGACAGGATACGGATTGTAAAGTTGTACTCTTTCTTTTATCTTGCCTTCGGATGCTTAGTCATGTTTATTTTGTTTTGAAACTGGTATTAATGTGGAGGAGATAATAGTTCACGTGCGCTACGTGCTGTTGAACCGAGGCGCTACAGCGATCTGTCACTCCACATTAAACAGCTCCAAAACGGCATTTATTGTTTGAATACTGCAATACAATGGATAGAATTTGAAATCTGAGACTTTGTTTCATATTAAAAGTACCAAAGCACATTGCTTATTGCAATATATTGGATGGGAAGTCGCCTTCAGTGTTCCGTCCATTAACTGAAACACAGGCTAGACTAATCGATTTTTGGGATTTAAGAATCTATATTGTTTCGTAAAAATGAGAATTGATTAATATCGAGATATCTATTTTTTTACCCAGCCCTATTCCACATCATATAGTCACCCATAAGGGAAAAAAAGACTGGTCTAAACCTGAATGACTCCTTGTTACCTGGCCCCGAACTCTCTCATGGACATCCTGATAAGTCCTCTTAAGAGAAAGCATTGAGAGCACCCAAAAGTTCAAAGATGCTCCACTTTATGCAAATATCAAGCAAAAAACATGAAGCAGATAATGACATCTGTGACAAGTATTTAAAATATGCTATTTCTGCTGGATTAAGTGCTTAAATCATATTGTTTACACACAGGACACTTTACAGTTGTTAATGTATTGCAGTTTGGTTGTGTATTTCATTGTGAGTTGGCTGGCTTTGTTTATTAAGTTTATTAAAATGGCTCTGTATCTTTACGTTGGGCTTTCAGAAACAATGTTTGCAATTTTTCCAACTGTATGTATGATGATTATACTGACCGTGAGCTGAAAAAACATAAATTAAACACTTGTTATAGGCAACCTAAAGCTGGGGCATTGTAGCCTTTTTAGCGGCTGTGAGCAGAGTTCTGCTGCTGTAGTGGACATTCACCATCAGTGTGCAATCAGAATGCAGCATACCTAAAGTGAGCCTGAGAACAAAACAGACCAGCCTCGTGACATGTAAGAAAATACAGAAACCATTCTTTCATTGTTCTAGTTTCTGTTATTTGAGAGACTTTTCAACTGTTGGCGGTGCTAATTTCTCATTGGCTTAGCCTGCTGGGATGACACTGATGCAGAAAAGATCTGCTGAGGATGAAGAGGATTCAGCAGGAGCTTGGTTGGTCCATGGGGTGTCCCAAACAAACTGGACTGGTCAGCACCAGTCAGCAGGAGTGGGTGAACTTTCTCAAAAGGGTGGAATAGTGCTTATAGGGTGGAATGGTGCGTATACTTGTTCACGGGTGCCTCCATAGGGTATGACTGTTGTGCCAATCTTAGATGCTCAGCTGTAAAGGCTTGATTTATGTGATAAGTCTTGTGGGGCTTATGCCACTGCAGGTATACCAAATGAAACTTGGTATAGAATAGAACCTTGCAGTTTTGACACATCTCAATGCATTGTTCTGAGGGATAGTTCCTCCTCCTCTCCTTTCAGACTAAGCTTCTGAACTGCAGCAAATAAAAACTTGACCGAGGAACATCTAAGTGTCCAAGGTGGGGTTCTTGTGTATCAACACAACTTTTAGCAAAACATGGATATGTCCCAGGTCTTTCTAGGTATAAGGTTGTGGAACTTGGAAGTGGTGAAGTATCTTTGACTGTCTTGTTATTGATGTCCTGGCATATTAGCATATGCTTACAATTTTTGCAGGACTTCTTCAGATTACACTGTGCAGCTGTTACTTTCCAACTGCACTTGTTTATCTGAATTACCTGTTCAGCCGTGAGCTGCAGAAGAGTAAGGGGGTTTTAACACTAGCACTTATGAACTTATTTAGAACAAATTCAATCAGCGTTATTATCGTATTGGCCCGAATATAAGACGACCCTGATTATAAGACGACCCCCCTTTTTCCAGATGTAGCTTTTGGAAAAAGGCTTTTTAAAAGCCAAATCTTGTTTTTTCTCAGTAAAACACATTTTGTCTTCAATTATAATTACTTCCTATTTTAATTTTTGTTTTGAAAGTATGGTAAAAACTGGTCAAATGTACCAACAATCACATTAAAAAAATATACACTTTAAAAAAACAAAAAAACAAAACAGGTAGCCCATCTTAATTAGGACATTTCGGCTATCCATCTAATAGTAGCCTACCAAAATCTTATTAAGAGTAGAAGTAAAATCTTACTGTAGTCTTCAAATCTGGGTACTGTCTTATGTTTTAAAATCACAAAGGGAGTTTGGTCCCGTCAGGCTAACATGACAGTCACGACTCATGCAGCTGTAAGCTTTTCTTTTTCTTTACACGCATTACATTACGTATTTCATGGCACACTCGTTTTATGCATATTTGGCGCCACCTATTGTTGTGGGTATATTATTGACATGTCAAAGTCTAGACCCTGAATATAAGACGACCGCGTTTTTTCAGATGTATTTCCAAGAAAAAACATCGTCTTATATTCGGGTCAATACGGTATGTGCGTTATTAGGCGCATATCCCAAGTGTTTAACCCTCTGGGGTCCGAGGGTGTTTTGGGGCCCTGGAGAAGTTTTGACATGCCCTGACATTTATGCTTTTTTCAGTTGATTATAAACATATAAATGGCTAAAGTCTGATAACACTGTAATCAGCAAAACCTGAGCTACAATAATATGTGAACAGCATGTATATACATGATTGTGTTTTTGACAAAGCAATGTTTATGCATGGGAAGTGAAAAACTAAAAAAATGTAAATCACTTGAATAAGGCCATAAAACACATACAGAACATTTGTTCACAAGACTTTTGAGAACTGGATCTTGTAGACTAGAGACTTTGTAGACTTTTGCTTCAAAATTATGTGAAAATTATCCTGTTCACTCGTTCACAGAAAACAAATTAATTTAAAGTCACTTTTTGTATTGAAGGCGTGAATGATCATGAATAATAGTGTGATTCACACCTGAGAAGACAAAGGCCTACATAATGAGCTGCATAATGAGCCTATCAGTCAGGTGTGTGACTAAGAGGGATTTGCTACAAGAAAGAAAGGTTAAAGTTTTGGCTGTTAGTCCATTAACAGCCAAAACTTTAACCTAAAATCACCCGATTGGAAGCATTCAGTCGCATAGGATATATGTATGTAAATTAATTGGTACTTCAGATGTTATCTGTAATGTTTAAATCTTTTCGGGCAGAATAGGAGATATATTGAAATCGATAAGGTGGATGTGTCTGCCGCACACTGCTGAGGGAACTAATCCAACACACAATATATTTCTTTATGTACGTAATTATGCTAGAAATATTAAACATGAACATACATCTGGTATTAGCATCAGAAATTGATTTGTCGTATAGCGGCTTTGTGCTTCAGGCATCCCGAGTTCGAGTCCCGGCTTGCAGACCTTTTCTGATCCCATCCCCCCTTTCTCTCCCACCTCACTTCCTGTCTGAAATACTGTTCTATCCTAATAAAGGCAAAAATGCCAAAAAAGAAAAAAAGAAAAGAAAGAAATTGTTTTAAATATATAATACGTCTTACAATACAAGCCTCTGTTATGTTGCACTATACTGTATTAAAATCAAAGGTTACCATGCATCATCTTGAAAATAAAGTGTTGTGTCTAAGTCCGTACTGTATGCAGTCAGCCTTATTTCTCTCAATGATGTTATGATGCGTGTATTTTATTTTTTGATTGAGCAACATCTATTTAAGACATTGCAAATTCTAGTATATGTTATATTAATTATTAATTTAACCAGCATATATAAATCATTAACTGATTCACAGTGCATGCTGTTAATGAAATCGTTGATAAATTTGCAGTTAAGCTACTGTGTATATATAAATATATATATATATATATATATATATATATATATATAACAACATATACATAAACCGTGAATAACTGTACAAGACGAATTAAGGTATGTGTGCATACAAAGCATAAATCGTTATTCAGATTTCAGAATGGGCACTTCGTCATTTGTAATACATATGCCGAGAATCTCGTCCATCCGCTGTTCACCTGACGTTCGCTACTGTAATGTATATGAACATAACTTTTTAATAAGCAGGGAAATTCCCGACGTTAAACACACAAACTTTCACATGCTTAGGATGTTTGTGTTGTACAAATATGCAGGGAGAGTTAAGACTTAAAATGCTGACTCATTAGGTGACGTTTTCTTATTAAAATTGTACAATTTCCTATTAAACAATGTATGGAAATACTAGGGAATGCCAATATGGTGGTGCAGTGGCTTCACGTTTATGACTTCATGAGCAATACAGTTCTCGATTCTAGATAAAAGCTTCAGCAATTATCGTGATGTGAAAATTTGATACCATCACATAACCTAATATACGATTTAAATTAGGACTATAAATAATTACATAATTAAAAACAGTTAGAAGCAGAAATATTTAAAAACCTTCTGTAACTTTTGTATTCTCCTTATAATATCCCCTAAAACTGAAATTAGCGAAATCATGATAATTGTACCAGTTGAAATATAACATACAGGTATTTTTCCAGAACCTAGTCACGAGATTACAGGTTCGCATTGTTTTGTATTTCCTGTGCGATTTGATGTAAATGAGGAATACAGAATCCTATTCTTGCAGTATTTTTACATACACAAGAAATGCGCTCTTCATTCATCTCACTTCGCAATAAAAATATTTAAAAAAAATCAGTGGCGTAGTCCAGTGTTAGTTTAAATATTAACCTAGATAAATATGCGCTATTAGGTGCATATCCAAGTGTTTGTGTGGAAAGCGAGCTTAATTCGGGACATAGAGGTGTTGGCGCGATCACTTGCATTTTTTTTCCCTTATAACAGTGGAAACAATTTAAAATACACTGTCATTTTTACTCATACAGATCAGAGTAGTATATCATTCGAAAACTGTAAAGGGTCTACTTTTATTTGTGTACACTCACAATAACAAAACTTTGCTTTTGTAAAATAAAGAAAACAAACAGGATGTGCTTTTTGCCATCTCGTTCGCCATAAACTGGAGCGCGTCACAACAAATGAACCGAAACTCAGCATGTATAGGCTACTTTGCCTCACCGCTATCATTACACCTAAGAAATATATCTATAGAAAGTTTGAAATTTCTACTTTAAAATTAAGCAATTCAAATCGAAAACAAAAACTGTATCATGTAATCTATATTAAACATTTATTAAAGGTGCTCTAATGACAGAGATGGGGAGTCGGTGTCAGCTGCAAAGATGAAGCCGACGCTGACTCACCATCTTTGCAATAGAAAACACTAGTTTATTAATAAATAATAAAAATATCTCCTTACTATTTCTTCCCAATACATTGTCATTATTTTTGCCGGTGCTTCGCGGCAAGCTTTGTGTGAACTTGAATATAGAATAGGCTAGCTAGCCTATATATTAAAGGCTCATAATAGTGTAGTATCTAAGTAATTACTACTACTAGTCAACTAGTAAAATCTTTAGTTGGGGGCAGCCCTAGTTTTAAGCCAGTCCTTTTTTCCTTTCCTGTAACTCTTCCAGCTGCACTCGCTCGCTGGCTCGCTCGCTACTGCTGGTGAGGACACTAAACATTGTGTGAGCAAGTCTTGACAATCACGGTAGCATGGTCTTGTTGTTTCCACCAGCGCAGCACATCTTTTCCATCACCTTAAAGGGATAGTTCACCCAAAAATGAAAATTAGCATGTGTTTTACTCACCCCAGAGGCATCCTAGGTGTATATGACTTTCTTCTTTCAGATGAATCCAGTCAGTTATATAAAAAATTGTCCTGGCTATTCCAAGCTCTATCATTGCAGTCTGCAGGTGTTGCAGTTGAACAGTCCACAAGTCATCAAATAAATCTTGCACATTCATAATAAAACGTGCCGCAGACGGCTCCGGGGGATGAATAAAGGCCCCCTGTAGCGAATCCATGTATTTTTTTTAAAGAAAAATATCCATATTTCAAACGTAATAAACACTTTTCTCTCACTTCCGCTGACTGTCATACTCTGAAGCAGTTCCGGCGGATGACGTGACTAACCCTTTAATTGATGGATGACTAAAATATAATAAGGAGATATGGAAGAAAAATTATAGCAAATGTCTTTGAAACAAAAAAGCATGTTGAATTGCACTGATTGCAACTAAAAAAATAACGCATTGCATTAACAGTGCTTGCATTTTATTGCCTTGTATTTTCAGGGCTTGCATTTTTAGGGTCTAAAATTTAACAGTTTATTTAAGCTGTGAATATTTCATATTAAAACATTTCACACACACTTTCATAATTAAAAATTCAGTAATTCATATTCACTTTCCAGAGTTCCCTTCCGAAACATTCAATCGGTTTAAAAATACGATGTATAATATAATATAGCAATTTTCAGTCCATTTTATTTCACTTTACAAATTCGCTTCCACAAATTCAGTGGTTCAAATTCGGCAGAAAATTCAGCATTGCACATCTGGGAACTGTAGGAATAGCAGTAGAGTACCTTTGCGCGATCTTCATCTGCTGTTAGTCGCTCACCAGCAGGTGGCGCAAGCGGGTTTTGATGGAGACCAAAGCAACAGGCAACAGGTAGAGCAAGGCATTCATTCACAGAAACTGATTTGCAGAAATAGAGCAAGCGGTAGAAGTTATGATTATCAGGGCCAGTATGTATGTATGTGATATGTGGATAAGCTTAAGACTCAAAAGCTGTGTTTACGTTTAATTCAGCATCTTCGCGGTTACTCGTTTCCCTGTGAAGCCACATGTCAGCAGCTTTCTCTAGCAAAGGAGCTTATAATGTTTTTGTTTTTTTACCCGACGCTGATATACTAACATTACATCTAAGACTAATATTGTTTTCGTTTGCTTAGTTTCCTTAACTTTATATCATGGCTTGTGTGATGCTGAGTTTTAATACTGGGGTTTCCCTCATACGTCACACCCCAGGATTTCCCAACGACGCTTAACACGCCTCAATGAACTAATAGAGTGATATAAACAAGACATCAGATCTAAGTATACACCGTACTGATGATGCAAAGTACAGGCAAGCAGATGAACTTAGAATATTAACACAAACCACAAATTTTCACCCAAGAATTTTTCTCCCATAGAAAACCAAGTGCAGAAAAGTAAGTTTTAGGTTTGATATTCGCTGCATTCGCAAGTCCAATAATTCATTCAGTTTAATGTTTACAGAGCTATAGTAAATGCCTAGAGGACAAACTGACTAAATATATATTGCCAGTATCTCACCTTAGACCAGTGGTTCCCAAACTATTTCGGCCGGGCCCCCCTTTTGTAGAGAAAAATATTTTCTCTTATGAATATACATGCACCCTCTCAGACATGATCTTGATTGCAAAATTATAAATATGATTTGAAATATTGTGATTAACAGAGTACTACTTAACTAGTCTACTTGCCGTCTTAACTTGTTCTGCTCCTAACCCTAACCCTAAATCAATAAAAAAAATCGGTAAATGCATATAATTACTTGTGTAATTGGGGTGTTAGTACTTGAGTAATTTTACTTGACTACTTAAAGTATTATTTTGGGAATTTGTACTTTACTCAAGTACAATTTAAAACTGGCTACTTGTACTTTTACTCAATTACATTTCAGAAGAAAAAGCAGTGTAAAGCTTCTTACTCTTTAGCCTACCCCCACGTTTTTTGTCTGTGTTTGATATAGTTGTTTATGTAGTATGTTATGTGAATGCACAAGATTTGGTGCAAATAAAGTCATTAAGATGAGAAATACAATAGAAATCCAAATAGTGTTTTGGTGTGAGATGTATGTGACTTGCTTTCAAAGACTTTTAGTCCATATAATGCAAGTATACAGGAACAATTCAAAACCACGCAAAATGAACGATGGTAAAGTTTAAAATGTTTGTATTTTTTTATTACACATGCCTACCACTTGAAAGACATTGATTCATCAACTGAGGTTGTATGGATTACTCTTATGTTCACTTTGTGTAGTTTTTGAAGTTTTATCTTTGGACATCCCATACACTTGCATTATGGGCAGGGAGAGAGATGGATTATTTTTTCCAAACATTTTTGTATTCATCTGAAGTCAGTCAGTCATATACATATGGGATGGCAAGGGTGAAAAGTGTTGTGTATCCCTTTAAGGGCTGTGTATTTTGTGTTCCACTATGCTGCAGTTTAATCTTTGTTGTTGCACTAGATGGATGTTTTTTTACCTTTGCCCATTGTGTTTATTGGTTTGTTTATTTATTGCTTCTAAAAAGTATTTACTTCTACTTTTTCAATACTTAAGTACAATTTAAATTTGTACTTTTTTACTTTTAATCAAGCATGTTTTGGGCCAGATACTTGTACTTTTAATTGAATAAAATTTTTACTGAGTATCTGCACGTTCACTTAAGTATAATTTCTGAGTACTTTTTACACTCCTTTGTGTAAATAAATACAACTCCTCTAAATACTAAACACTAACAAATACCCCTTTCTAAATAAACACAAGTGTGGACTCATACAAAAGGTTGCACATTGAAAAAACACATTGAGGTTGATTAGTCAAACCGTTCTCAAATAACTTGAGAATGACTTCAACAAATTGCACACCAAAGTGGACTAGAGGCTATCCACCTTATTATTCAATGCGGCAGTAAGCTTTTTTTTCTGAGCAAGTCATCCGATTTATTAGCCGCTATAGGGAAATAACGAGAAGAATATCAAAAGTGTAGTAAACGGTAAAACTGTTCATGCTACAAACCAGTGTTTATAATCAAGTCAATACATTAAAATAACACAGTAAAAATACCAGTTTGCCATTTCTGGCAGCATATTAAGCTGTTTTGTACAGCTAAAAATAACTGGAAGCATATGACACCGGAAGCCAGACACATGAAATATACTTTGATACCAGTTATGTCCCCTTAGTACTCTTCCTAGACCATTGGTCTTTGGCATATTTGACACCTTGCCCTGACCACAAAACATCAATTTGGTGACTGCGCCACCTATTGGTCAAACGTGATAAGCTGTTAAATAATAGAACAATTTAGGGGTGGGCGATATGACCAAAATCTTATTTCACAGTATGAGAAATTTTATTTCACGATAACGATATATTTCTCGATATAGCTTTTTTGTTGTTATTAAAAATAAGAAAAAAAAGCTAATTACAAAACACAATAGCACAAATAAATATAAAATAAACTTTTAATTTATTCAGATCACATGCTGTCTGAGAGAGGGGCTTTCAGTGCGCGCGCTTCAGCTGTCAGCCAGCGCGAGCAGCGGTTTGAGTTCTTTTTCAGTGCTTATTTCGCTTAACTTTAAACTTCATGCAAGTCCAAAATTGGTGATCGCATGCTGTCTGAGAGAGGCGTTTTCTCAGTGTGTGTGTGTCAGTCAACGCGAGCACCGCATTTTCTTTTTCACTGTTTATTGCACTTAATAACTATCAAGTGTGTCCCACTCTTTATTTTCTCATTCATGCATGTTTCCTTGGGTGCTTCTCAATTCTTATTTGGCCATCCTCGTTTCCTTTACCTCGCTTCCTTTCCTTGTGTCTTAGCTCCACCCCTTCAGGATCCGAGGGAAGGATGCATGGAAAAGTGAAATGATATATCCTTGCTCCCTTTAGCATCACTTCAAAGCATCATCAGCTGCGCTAAAGGAATCTGCCCTTATGTTGTTAAAGTTTGTTATTTAAGACATTCATAATAAATATTAATAAAGCAAGATGCCCTGTTTGAAATATGACATGTATGGTTTATTTAAACCGCAAACGTAAAATATAAAATATAGCTGCAAGTAGCAATTACGGGGCCAAGCACTAATGAACAAGCATCAGACCAACTGCAGAAATTAGTAATTGAAGCATTTTAGGATGAGTTGAGTCAAAACGGCTAAAAACAATCATAAATACAACCTTTAGTAATATGATTTATTGGCTTATCACGTTTTACCAATAGGTGGCGCTGTTATCAAATCGATGTGGTGTGTTCTTTCTGAGTTGGCAATGGTACACACAAAGTTTGGTGTCAGTATGCCAAAGCATTGCAGAGATACAGCCTCAAGTGACATTTTGGCATCATGCCTCAAATTCGTTGTATGCAAAAACGGTTTTGTCTATCAACACAAAATCCATTACTTTTTTTCAGCATGGTCTGAAGATGATATGATTCGATTTTGGTGAAATAATAGTTTGAAATAATAGGTTTTTAAAGAAAATCAAAATGGCGGTTTGGCTGACTATGGCAACATTGGTATCACTGTTCTCAGCATGACCCAAGGAATCTATTAATACCAGTCTCATTACAATCGGCAAAATTCACAGAAAGCTATTAGCATTTATTTGAAATTTCATTATAACTTTTGACCACAAAGTTTGTCAAATTTGGTGAAAATATTGAAAAAATTGTTTTAGAGTTATATACATTTTTTTATATGAGAACAGAAAAAATTACTGATTGCCAAATTTGTTTGCATTTATTTGCCACTTACTATCAAAATTTTGGCAATTGGGCATTAGCGTATAACCGGCACGCTAAGTTTTTGAATTTCCTACGGTGGTTTCGTGTTGATCAGAGTAACGGTTTCTAAGATATTGGCAAATGTTTTTTAAGTGCTAAAATGTAACGTTGCACAAACCATAAGGGAAAACCTGGCATGTTTGGTATCGCTGGACTCTGCAAGGATTCAGGAGTCTAAAAAGGTGACTACTGTGAAAATAAGTTGACCACACCCAAAGTTATAATCATGAATATTTGATTTTACCTCTAGGTGGCTGGCTCGAAACTTCTCAGACCCCTTCAGGGCATCGTGCTGATGACTCATACCAAGTTTCGTAATGATATGTCATTGTGTTCATAAAATGTAGCATTTTACTACAAAATTCAAAATGGCCAACACCCAAAATGGCTGACATGGGAAAATTGGGTATCAATCGACTCGGCATGATGCACCCAATCTACAGAGACCCGATTTTTGGCCAAACCATTTAGAAGTTATAAGCAAAAATATGCATTTTTCATATCTCCTGACCACTAGGTGGCACAGTGCCAAAACACTGCATGTAGTCTCAGGTCATGCTTGTTATATAACACACACCGAGTTTGGTCTCAATATGCCAAACCGCTGCGGAGATATAGCCTCACATGCATTTTTGAGTGCTTTTCGTCGAATTAGTTTGCGTGTTATTCAAGAACGGTTGAACGAACCAACTTGAATTCCATAACTTTGTGCCAGCATGGTCCGAAAATGACCTGACCTAGGGCTGCACAATTAATCGAATTTCTAATCGCAATTACAATTATGGATGCCACAATTTCGTAATCGTTCAAAGCGGCAATTAATCGTTCAAAGTCCACTTATGTTATTCTGTGTGCCTAAGATGCGTTTTTTTCTTTCTACATTTTATATTAAGGGTTTTTCCCATTATTTTAATTTTAGTTTTAGTGTAACATTTTAATACCATTCATATTTTTACTTTTTTATAATTTAAAGAAGAAACCAATCCGATGTATAGTTGACATTTGAGGCTTAATTTTATAGAAAAGCACAACGTTTTTCAGTTAGAGTGTTTTCAGCTTGTTTATTTTAATTTAAAATAATACGGCATGCAGTTGCATCAAACAATGGTATAAACATCATTCAATGTAAATTGTGATATCGTAATTAATAATGGCAATTACAATTTCAAACCGTCTTGGACGAGTTCGAAAAAGTAGGTTTTACGAACAATTAAAAATAGCAAAAAAAACGAAACCTTACGATTTTTGCATTTGGTTTCCATTCGACTTGACATGAGCCAAGGAATCAGAGGAAAAAATAATTTTCCTTCTTTGCCTTACATGAGTGAAACTTTGGACAAGTGGTGGCTCCAAACTTGCTATGGTTAATGTTGGGACTGTCCTCTATCAGTGTGCCAAATTTCACAACTTTCCCGCAAGCGGTTCTATGGGCTGCCATAGACTTGAGCGGAAGAAGAAAAAAAAGAACGCCAACGGATACTTGTCAGCAGCCATATCACCCTGCAGCCCAAGACTGGCCACCCACTGAAGCTAAGCAAGGTTGAGCCTGGTCAGTACCTGGATGGGAGACCTCCTGGGAAAACTAGGTTGCTGCTGGAAGAGGTGTTAGCGAGGCCAGCAGGGGGTGCTCACCCTGTGGTCTGTGAGTCCTAACGCCCCAGTGATCGGGACACTATACTGACAAAAAGCACCGTCTTTCAGATGAGACGTTAAACCGAGGTCCTGACTCTCTGTGGTCATTAAAAAATCCCAGGATGTCCTTCGAAAAAGAGTAGGGGTGTAACCCCGGCATCCTGGCCAAATTTGCCCACTGACCATCATGGCCTCCTGTCCATCCCCATATCTGCTGATTGGCTTCATCGCTCTGTCTCCTCTCCACCAATAAGCTGGTGTGTGGAGGGCGTTCTGGCGCAACATGGCTGCCGTTGCATCATCCAGGTGGATGCCGCACACTGGTGTTGGATGAGGTGGATTCCCCCATTCTATGTAAAGCGCTTTGAGTGCCCAGAAAAGCACTATATAAATGTAAGGAATTATTATTATAGGAGCCTTCGGTGCTTGGCCCCTAATTAAAATTATGACAGTATTTAATTTAAAATTAATACAACAGATTTAATGTGTGTCACGTTTAGTCAATAAAACACTTCCGCAAAGGATACACCTGTGTATCCTCGCTCATGACTCCTCAGGAAGCCTCCTCGATCCTCGCCTCCTTGTGGTGCAATTATAGAATTGAGATGTCCTACAAGATGGCTGAGCTCGGTCAGTTTCCGGGTCATAGGATGGAGGACGGAGGAGTAAGGAAACGAGGAGGGATATTGAGAAGCACCCCATGTCACTCCAAGGTGTATATAACTTTTAAGTAGTACTATGTTATGCAGATATATTTGCATGCTGCGAAATACACGATATAACACGATAGACACTTTATTCCGCGGTAACGATATATATCGTCATACCGCCCAGCCCAAGAACAATTTATTGTTTATGGTTTTCAACCTTTTTGCCGAAAATCATGTACAAATGTCTAAAATTACTTATTTTTTGTAGTTGGTTTGATGCTCTCTGTCATGCTTGCCTTTTTCTTGTCCCTGTAATTGCTGCCTGCAGCTTGTTTTATTTTTATTTATTTTGAATATAAGATTATAGCTTTGGGCCTGAAGGTCTTACTGAAAAGACTTCGTCTCAAGCTAGAGCAGCAATAATATGGCTTTTATGATGTATTTTTGTCTATATACAGGGCTCGCAAAATTTCTAAATCGCTGGTAGCCCTTCGGGCAGACATTCTTCAGATTTTGGTAGCCCGAATATAAAAAAAAGACATCAGCTGAAATTCACTGCTGACAAATCAGTATGATTAAAAACTTCATTGTTCGCTTTTTTTCTTCAAATAATAAGTCAAGAGAGTAGGGGTGCAACGGATCTCAAAACCCACTGCTCGGATCATATTGCATTATCATATCAGATTTTGAATAACAGATCGGGTCATTTTGCAGATGAGCAAGAAAAACATTGTTCTTTATTATTTAAATAACAGAATACTTCTTTGATACCACAGCAAAAACTAGTAGCATATAGGGATGTAACGATTCACTCAAATTACGATGCAATGCGATTCACGATACTGATTTCACAATACAATTTTCTCACAATTTTTCTTTTTAACAAAATGAGATTTAAGATTTCTTTGTGAAATTGAAATGTCAAATAATAAAACTAACTTAATTTTAAAACAAATCACAAATCAAATAATTAAATACAAAAAAATAAATCTCTTCATATAAACAAACTAAGGCTTTGGCTGTGCTTTTTCCATTTTAAATCGGAGGCAACCACTGCATTTTAATCACGATCAAGACAAAAATGCTAAATACATGTTATTTAGATTGCAATTAGATTGTATAATTTCGAAATTTGAAGCAAAAACAGAATGGTCTGATATTAGCTTTGTGAATGAGCCACAAATGTCACACTCTAACAGCAGGTGGCGCTTATGGAACAGCCCGTATTTATAGGCTGCTGCACGGATCCAATATAATGATGCACTTGAGATTTCTTTCTCCACTGTTTACATTCACTTAAGGCATAACCGACTGTGTTTATGAGAATACTTGCCGAGACCGTTATTTTGAGATAATTTTGTGTGTGTTCATTCATCTGAATGGATGAAATTTCATCTGAAATTTCGCAAGGATATGCGGAAAGAGGAATCGATTCTGTGTACGCGCATTGTCTGAAATGCGGCTCTCTGAGCGTGCTCTGAATGAGTGCGCGCAGCTTCGAAATGCGCTTGAATGGTTTAAAACACTTGAATGTTTAAATCGGCAAGACTTAGAAACGTGCAAACGATCAACTATAATCCGTTTTACCCCTACAAGCTAGTGAACAATGCAAATCAAGGTAGGAATTTTATATAACTGTTAAAGATAGCCCGTCGGGCAGGGTGGTGAAACATTTTGGTAGCCCGACTGTAAAACACAATAGCCCCGGGACGTCGGGCTAGCGATTTTGTTAGCCCTGATATAGTATTTGAAGTTGGAAGGTATTTTAATCCCCCTGCAGTCACTAATTTTATCCCTTAAAATTCTTCTTTGATAATCAAAATGGCATATTTTAATGTTTTTCTCCATGATAATAATTTAATGGCTTAAATATAACTCTACACCCTTACCTCATTTAATAATGCAGACTCATGAATATGCTAAATAATCCTCGCCTCTACTCAGTCACACCAGCTCGGACTAGCTCCACTTTCACTTAAGCCTTGTTCAGACTGTCAGTCCAAATCTGATTTTTGTTCATATCCGATTGGAATCCGATCTAATGATGGACTGTCCACACTGTGTATCGCAACTGCTCAACTCTGATTTGTGTGTCCATGGCGCTCTTTCATTTTACTCAATATCTGCATTGCTTTCTATAGCAATGATGTTGTGTTGGTATGTCTAAGCTAAAAACAATAAGAGCAATACAGTTTGCAATACAGATTTTGTCTTACAACATGACGATATGTTGCCGTCGTGATGGATTATAATAAGGGATAACAATGTTACATCTTATGAGGCAGTGACCGAAAGGTAGGAAGCTGCGTGCGTGGCTTTATTGTCTCCACCGGTATTTGAGGTGGGTAGACTAGCAGTATATTGTTATTTTCTGCCTGACTTGCTATTCGCAACAATACAACCTTGTTTCTGCATTCAGCATGTTCGGCAAGTTTTCTAAAACAACTTCTGATGTGTTTACTTCTTACGTGGTGTGAGAATGTGAAAAAGCAACGCAAATTCCAAACTGAGCGGTCAGACAAACACATTTCCAAAAATTCAGTTTGAATAGGATTTCAAAGCACATATGAATGTAGCTCGAAACTGATTTGCAAAAATCGAATTTCATGTAGTTCGTTGCTCTTCAGACTATCTAAATATGATCAACATCCTTAGGTGGAGATGCTTTGAATAGCATAGAAAGACAATGGAGATAATGATATGAAAAGCCCCATCCCATTAAGTTGATCGGATTGGTTACATGTTTATGAAGGTAGGAAACTAACACCGTTTAAAACCACGTTTTTGAGACTGTATTTGGTACACTGCAGTTTTAAGGAGAAAATGCTCAGTAATGGTGTTGCGTTTGCACATGGTATGTCTTTCAGCATATTAAAAACACCAAAAAGACATGTGAACAATGTTCAAAAGGTATGATATTTTAAGCCAACTACAGGGCAGGAAAAATAACAACTAGATGATTAAAGCTCGTGAACGAACTTTGAAGTTGGCTTGAAAAAGCCTTGACTGGAAGTTTGAAGCAGTTGTATAAGCTTGAAGTTTGATAGATTAGTTAGATGTTACTAACTTGTTTAGCATGTTTCCTAAAAAGAATAGCTTGTTTCTAGCATGATTAACATGTTGGTAACATGATTTTAACATGATTAGAATGTTGCTAACATGTTGCTACAGTGGGGGAAATATTTATTTGATCCCCTGCTGATTTTGTACATTTGCCCACTTACAAAGACGGTAGGTTTATTTTAACGTATAGAGACAGAATACCAACCAAAAAATCCAGAAAAAAACATTATATAAAGGTTAGAAACTGATTTGCATTTCAGTGAGTGAAATAAGTATTGGATCCCCAAGCAAAACATGACTTGGTACTTGGTGCCGAAAACCTTGTTGGCAAGCACAGAGGTAAGACGTGTTTTGTAGTTGGTCACCAGGTTTGCACACATCTCAGGAGGGATTTTGATCCACTCCTCTTTACAGATCCTCTCTAGATCCTTAAGGTTTCTTGGCTGTCGTTTGGCAACTCGAAGTTTCAGCTCCATCCACAGATTTTCTATAGGATTGAGGTCTGGAGACTGGCTAGGCCACTCCATGGCCTTAATGTGCTTCTTCCTGAGCCACTCCTTTGTTGCCTTGGCGGTATGCTGGAAGACCCATCCATGACCCTTCTTCAGTGTTCTGGCTGAGGTTCTCATCCAAGATTTTACAGTACATGGCCCCATCCATTTGCCCCTCAATGTGGTGAAGTTGTCCTGAACCCTTAGCAGAAAAACAGCCCCAAAGCATAATGTTTCCACCTCTGTGCTTGATTGTAGGGATGGTGTTTTTGGGGTAATTTCTCTCCCTCCAAACACGGTGAGTCGAGTTTATGCCAAAGAGCTCAATTTTAGTCTCATCTGACCACAGCACTTTCTCCCAAGCCTTCTCTGAATCATTTAGATGTTCTTTGTTAAACTTTAAACTGGCCTGTACATGTGCCTTCTTGAGCAGGGGGACCTCGCGGGCACTGCTGGATTTCAGTCCATTGAGATGTAGTGTGAAACCAATGTTTTGCTTGGTGACTGTGGTCCCAACTGCCTTAAGATCATTAACAAACTCCTCCCGTGTAGTTCGGGGCTGATCCCTCACCTTTCTCATGATCATCCTTACCCCATGAGAACTTCTTAAAGTGGCAGGACTAATCTGTGTTCCACATGGGCACATTACCAATCTGTGGAAGCCAGAATTCTTGCTAGTTGGTAGGAGATCAAATACTTATTTCACTCACTGAAATGCAAATCAATTTTTAAAGGGGTCCTATTATGCTTTTTCACTACTTTAGTTAGTCTGCAATGTTGCTGTTTGAGCATAAAAAAAATCTGCAAAGTTACAAAGCTCAAAGTCCACTTTAAAAGGAGATATTTTATTTAACAGAAATCACTTTTCAAAAACTACAACGAACGACTCGTTTGGACTACAACGCATATTTTCCGGGATTTGAGATCACAAATATCGACGAATGGGATGAGACCTGGTTGAGCTGCACTAGAGAAGGCAACGAGTGTTATCACTATGTCAGAGACACGCTAAGGCAGACAAACTTAGAGTGGTTACAATCATCCGGGTTGAAATTGCGCTCAAATTGATTTGATTTTGACACAATATTTACACTGAAGCTTGCAGCGGCTATGGTAAAGGGCATGACATTTCCTTACCAGGCACCGAGTGCTGCCAATCACAACACACACTGGCCCAGCTAACCAATCACAGCACATTTCGTATTTCAGAAGGCGGGCCTTCATTTGATACAGAAACTATTAGAGCCTTTCATGCCAGACTGGGGAGAGAGGTGTTGTAATAATGTGAAAAATAATGTGTTTTTCGAACAACCTAGTATGGGAGCCTGTTCTAGTACACCCCCAAAACAAAATCAAGACTTTGTAAAAGAGCATAAATAGGACCCATTTAACCTTTATATAATGTGTTTTTTTCTGGATTTTTTTGGTTGATATTCTGTCTCTATCTGGTAAAATAAACCTACCATAAAAATTACAGACCCTTCATTTCTTTGTAAGTGGGCAAATTTACAAAATCAGCAAGGGATCAAATAAATATTTCCTCCACTGTAGTATGGTGCTAGCATGATTTTAACATGATTAGCACTTTGCTAACATGATGTTAGCATGTTTTAGCATGATTATCATGTTAGGTGTCGCAAAAAGCGTACTTATGCACTATTTTATGACGTTTTGTAGTATAAGCAGTGTGAGTAGTGTATTCACTGAAAATTCCAAAAAGAAAAAGTTCTCTTTAAATACCTGGATGATGCACTTAAATAACCGAAAAAATGAAGTGTGGAATATTGGACACTTCATGCACTCAACTGTTGCAGCTTTAATTACATAGTGAAGGGGGAGGGCCTATCAGACTCCAATTATGAATGACAAAATAACCTTATATAATTCATATTCTACATGGTTGAGTACATAGTGCATAAGTACATAGTGTATAGTGCGTCATACAGGACGCAGCTGTTGATTGCATGTTTCTAGCATGATTTTAGCATGATTAACATGTTGCTACAATGTTGTTAGCATGATTTTAAAATGATTAACAATTTGTTAACATGTTAGCATGTTTTAGCATGATTAACATGTTTGTTAGCATGACTTTAGCATGATTCGTATGTTGCTAGCATGATTAATGTGTTGATAACATGTTGGTAGCATGATTGGCATAGATAGATGTAGCATTGGATAGACGTTGGTAGCATGATTAGCATAGAAGATGTAAATCTGTGGGATTTTCATTATTTTTAATCTTAATTTTTATGAAAGATCAGATCAGTTAGAAAAGTCATAGCAACTAACTTCAGAACAGCCTGAAGGTCTGACCCAAGTTTGGTGATTGTAGCTTTAAAGGTCTAGGAAAGGGGTAGGCAAGTTTGGTCCTAGAGGCCGCAGAGTTCAGCTCCAACCCTGAAAAAAACTCACCTGCCTATAGCCTTCGTAATCCTGAAGACATTGATTAGCTTGTTCAGGTGTGTTTGATTAGGGTTGGAGCTTAACTCTGTTGGACTGCGGCTCTCTAGGACCGAACTTGCCTACCCCTGGTCTAGGAGGAGATGCCGACTAAATTTTGGACCAGAAGAAGCTTAGTAAATTAGCAGATTAGTAAATTGGCTTTTTCAAGCCAACTTTATGATGTTGCCATCTTTCTAAAGTATGTTTTACTGTCCTATAATTGACTTCAAATATCAGGTGAAAACTAATTTTACAAGAAGATTAGTAGACCTGTTAGTAAAAATCTGTTGACTTGAGCAGTCTTTGTTGCATTTTTTCCTCAAAAATGGGAAAAAGCGCATTGATTGTCGGGGAAACTGGATCATTCAGAAGAAACCCATGCAGAAATGGGTCAAATTCAACTATTTGCACAAATAGATACATTGAGATCCTTTATCTCCTATATCTAACCATATAGGGGCTTTAAAGGGGTCATATGATGTTGCTAAAAATAAAATTATTTTGTGTATTTGGTGTAATGAAATGTTTATGCAGTTTAAGGTTAAAAAAACATTATTTTCCACATACTGTACATTATTGTTTCTCCTCTATGCCCCGCCTTTCTGAAACGTGTCGATTTTTACAAAGCTCATCGGTCTGAAAAGCGAGGTGTGCTCTGATCGGCCAGCTATCCAGTGCATTGTGATTGGTCGAATACCTCAAGCGTGTGAAGGAAATGTTACGCCCCTTACCATATTGTGATGACTTGTGCCGGCCGTAGAGACGAGACAAAAACATTCAAACCCATTATAAACGAGGCATTTGTTGCATCCAGTGGGGACATAATTACCGATTATAATGACTTAAGGCCCATTCACACCAAGCACGATAACTATAAAGATAACGATAAAGATATAGTTATAAAAATCGTTCTCAATATTAAAGAATAGCAGAGTCCACACTACAACTATAACGATAAAGGCACAGAGAAACGATATGGTTGGAATCATTTTCAGAATGATTTTTTCCAGCTGATGAATGATAGAAGCTTTGACAGCCAATCAAAATCCATCCTGCTGTAACGAGCTCAAGAATTTAAAGCGGCAGATGCGCGTGCGCTTAGAATACACAGACGATATAGTTCGCTGGTGTGGTTATTAATATCGTTATCTTTATAGTTATCGTTCTTGGTGTGAACGGGGGGCTTTATACTGTCTTTTTACACGTTGCATTGCATCGCGCCGCGTAAACATAAAACCATGTCTGCATTTGTGATTGGAGAAATGACAAACTACAAATGCTACTCTACACTGCTCAAAACTCACGTTTGAATCGTCAGTGGCAAATTTATATATATATAGACGCACACACATTGGAAGTCAATTGCTTCTAGCAACTTTCTTCTAAACATCTCCTTTTGTGTATAACAGAACAAAGAAATTAATACATGTTTGGAGCAACACAAGGGTGTGCAGACGATGATTTTTTTTTTTCCATTTTCGGGTGAAATTTCCATTTAAAATGTGCTTAATGTCAATGAGTCAGAAAGCCTTTTAGATTTTGCATCTGTTTTTCCTTCCCTAGATGCATGTCCATTCCTGTGACTATGCGTGCCATCCGACGCAAGGCAGAGACCATTCAGGCAGATACTCCAGCATTGTCCCTTATAGCTGAAACTGTGGAAATTATGGTGAAGAAGAACTTGCCCCCAACTGGCAGCCCAGGTTACATGGGAATGGGTACAGGACCAGATGGGAGCAACCCAGTGGGTCTTCCTGGTTTAAATAGTGGAACCAACTCTGCAGGAAACAACAATGTTGTGGATGTAGGAGGAAGTGGATCTTTCCAAGGCCCAATCACCTCGCTTTTCAACATGGGTCGTACTGGTCAGGGAGGCTCATGTGCCGACACCATAGGACAGGGTGGAGGCCAGCAGCAAACAATGCAACAACAACATCAACAGTCTCAGAGCCATGGTTCAGATGACTTTAGTAAAGTTACTCAGAATCCAATCCTAACCAGCCTTCTGCAAATAACAGGCAGTGTTGGGTCCAGTCCAACTCCCCAGCCACCTCAGCCTCACCAGACCCCCCCACCAACCACCTCACCGGCAAGCAACACCAAAAACCACCCCATGCTAATGAACCTACTGAAGGATAATCCCTCACAAGATTTTGCTGCATTGTATGGCAGTAGCCCTCTTGAAAGACAGAACTCATCTGGCTCCCCTCGGACAGATAGCCAAGGGCAGTCTTGCCCCAGCACCAAGGGCAAGAAAAAGCGTCCAAGAGGCTCTGATAAAGGAGTAATGGGAGCAGGCGGCGGAATGAGCATGAAACAACAATCTCAGCAGCAGTTGGGAGGCATGACCCAACAGCATCATCACACACACCACTCTGAAGACGATTTCCACCGAGAGCTTTTCTCAATGGACGTTGATGCCTCCCAGAACCCCATTTTTGATGTTAGTCTTCCAGGTGATGGACTTGACACCCCTCACAGTATCACTCCAGCTCCAAGTCAGTGTGGAACACCACCTTCAGGTCCTGGAATGCCATACCACTCTCAGTGTCATGTCCAACCCCAGACACAAGTCCAGTCTCAGCCACAAGGATCTATTCCCCGTATGGTCCGCCTCTCCAGCTCTGACAGTATTGGGCCTGATATCAATGACATTTTGTCTGATATTCCTGATCAGGCCAACAAAGGAAGCAACAGCAGTCATGGCCAGCACCTCATGGCTGGTGAAGAAGGGGGTCCCTTGGGAACTCCACTCCGGGATTCTTCCAGCTCAGGTCAAGGTAGTGCAGTTTTTGAGGCAGATCTGTTTAATGCAAACAGCAATGAAAATCCCTTTACTGATGCGGCAGACTTGATTGCAGAAGCTGCTACTGCAGCAACACCCAATAGCGATACTTCCTCAACTAATTTCTTTCCAGACACAGACTTCAACCCAGAGCTTTTACCAGGACAGGGAAGTTTTTCACATTCCTACTTTGAAGACAGCTCCTCCAGCCCTGACCCAGATCTTGAACTGGTTAAAAGTTTCAGTGGGGGAAGTCAGCAGAACACTCCTACAGGCACACCTCAGAATCCTGCCTCACATGGCCAAAATACTCCAGAGGCTTCATTGAAAGACCCTTTTGAAATGGGTATTTTTAGTGGAAATGGTAGTGGAGGAAAGCCAATACTGGGCCCAGCATCAGATATGGCGGACTCACACTTTTCTCATACTGGTGGAGGCCAAAGTCCACTCATGTTGGGCGTTGTGTTAGCAGGTAATGATTTTAAAAGTGGTGATGCAAAGGTTAAACCACAGCAGATGAGGGCAAAGGAGGATAATGGGGGAGGAAATTCTGGAATAGGAATGGGGAGTGTATGCTCTTCTGAAATGAAGCAGGTAAAACGCAGTCGCACTCCTTCAAGTGAGGGCAAATCAAAAGACAAACCACCAAAACGTAAGAAGCTAGATCCAGATGGCAAGTCACCTTCACACAGCTCAGGGGGTCGGCCATACACTCCTCCTTGTGGAAGTGCAACTTCTGGAGGATTAGTAAGTGCAGGTGGATCTAAGTCCCCTGGGAGCTCAGGCAGGTCTCAGACTCCACCAGGAGGTGCTACTCCACCAATCCCCAAAATCACTATACAAATACCCAGGACTTTAACTGGAGGAAAAACATCATCTCATGGAGGCTACACATCAAGTAGCTCAGCAAGCGGAGGTACTGGTAGTACAAGTGGCACAAGCAGTAGCAAAAGCCACCATTCCCACTCCTCTTCTTCAGGGAAGATAAAAAGTAGTAAACTTGAAGGCTCTGTTGGGCAAGGCAATATCCCCAAATCATCAATCATTGCAGGTATTGGCAGTGGTATGCCTTCTCAATCCAAAGGATCTTCCATGGGGATGACTGTAGGCAAGCCATCCTCTTCTCCCATAACAAAGCACGGTTTATCAGGCTCAGGCAGTGGTGGCAGCAGTGGAACAGGAAGTGGAAATAAAAAGCCCCAAGGTGGTAAGCCACCCAGCTCACTCATGAACCCCAACATCAAGCCCAACATATCACCCTCACACTCTCGTTCTGGAAGTTCTGACAAGCTGTCCTCTCCAATGAAACTCCAACAAGGCCAGTTGCCTGGAACCCCACCCTCTTCTAAGGCTAAATCCCCTATTGGCTCAGGTGGTGGAGGGTCAGGAGGATCCAAGTCTTCTTCAGGTGGTGGAATGGGAACCCAAAAACTATTAGGCAGTAGCTCATCCACAGGCACTTCTTCATCCTCTACCTCCTCTGCAAGCTCCTCTTCGTCATCTGGCTCCATACCCTTTTCTTCAAATGGTCAGTCACAGTATGGGAGCAGTGGCGGAGGTTGCAGTGGAGGGGGTGGTGGAAGTGGGAACAACCCTAATGCAAAAGGCAAGTCCCCAAGCCGAAACAAAAAGCCATCTCTTACCGCAGTCATAGACAAACTGAAAAGTGTGGGTAGTGGGGGAATTGGTGGAGAGGAGGGTGAAGGTTGTGGTGGCAGTAGTGGGGTAGTGCCACAAAATACTGGTCCTACATCCTCCAAGCATGGTATGTCCTCCCTGGGAGGTGAGTTTCTGAGCAAGCGAGACAAGATAGACAAAGATGGCAAATCCAAGGTGTCTGGATCAGGGGGCAATTCTGGTGACAAGAAGACTGATTCCAAAAGTAGTGCTGTGACAGGCACTGGTGTGGCAAAGATTATCATCAGCAAACCAGAAGGGGGCTCTCCAAGCATAAAATCTAAAGTAACTCTTCAGAAACCTGGAGAAAACTCTGGAGATGGTGCCATGCGTTCACAGCACTCAGGCCACAAAGCATCACCCCTTTTCAGTGGTTCTACACCAAAACATGACCGCAGCTCTCCAAGCCACAGCCGTTCCCCTGGGTACACGCCTATAAATCCAGACAGTGAGAGTGAGTCTGGTAGCAGTTCAATTGCTGAAAAATCTCATCAGAACAGTCCTAGCTCTGATGATGACCAAACTATGAGACCACACCAACCAATTCAAGACTACATGAGTTCCATATCCATTAGCCAGAGTGAAAAACACAAGAAACATAAAAAAGAGAAGAAGAAGCAGAAAGAGCGGGAAAGAGATCGAGAAAAGGAAAAGAAGAAGTCAACAATGACTTGTGGGCCCTCCTCTCACCCAGTAAAGACAGATGGCTGGTCCAGATCCCCTATATCTTCAGAAACTTCAATGTCATTGCTTAGCTCTGAACGCTCCTCACGACCAAGTCCTGTGTATATCCATGCAGAGGATGATGACCTCATGGACTCTGCCTTGACAGGCAATCTAGAACCTTTCAAATAAAAAAATTAATTAATTAATAGTTTGCAGAGGCAAAGGAATGCAGATGACTTTTCTTTTAGACTGCATTTTTTTTAAACAATTGGGGGGGGGGGGAATCAAGTATTTTATGATAATTGTATTATGTATAAATGTCACTATTTTTAATGTGGAATTATTATTTTGAGGGAAATATCTTAAAGTTGTCAAATTTTATTTGGAGAAAAAAAAGAATTCCATTTAAAATAATTTGGCAGTGTATAGAATATTGGTACAAGATTTTAAATTGATTAATAGTAGCTATGTACGTGTTTTTTTTTCTTCTTTTCTTTTCTAATTGTATGCTTTATTTTGCATTTTTCCAAATTAGATAGTATGTACACTGTAAAATAGTCTTGTCTGTCATTGAGTTATTTAGCTTGCTTAACTGGATGCATTGTCAA
This sequence comes from Sinocyclocheilus grahami, assembly GCF_001515645.1. Lineage (NCBI taxonomy): Eukaryota > Metazoa > Chordata > Actinopteri > Cypriniformes > Cyprinidae > Sinocyclocheilus > Sinocyclocheilus grahami. The sequence continues at coordinate 191,334 of NW_015506413.1, forward strand.
AAACATTATATAATGAAAGCCTCATTCCTTTGTAGTCTGTTTACCTGTAATTAAAAGAAATTGAGCAATAATTGAAAGAAATTAATGAGCATATTGTTTAAAAAAATTAAAACACCTTTTTAATCTTGGAAAATATGAGTATTTTAAATGTCCAATTATTTTACATATTACATTTCTACTATCACTTCTGTTTACTACTGATGAAGGTATGTGTAACAAGAATTAATTTCATTGTATGTCTTTTCTGTAAAATGGATTAAGTTTTACAAGACAGAAATAAATGTCACTGCCAAGTTTTTGTTGATCTTTTGGCCTCTTGCCTATTTGGGCCTGCAGTATGATAATGGTATGAGTTAAAGTATTTTTGCACATTACTAAAGCTCATATTTGTTGTAGGTTAAAACTCTGTGGATTCTTTTAATCAAACACTCCATGAAGTCTGAATCTGTGAGTGTACTGTGAATCAGAGTGAGACAGGTGTTTGTGTTATAAATGCTGATTGTGCATAAGATTTAAATAATCTGTTAATTTACATATATTAACAACTGCCATTATTGCCATAGACACATTTGGCATACCTTATTCTTAGGTAGTTAAAAATGGCAAAATAAGAGGGTGTTCAGTAATTAAACATTTATTTATTTAGATTGTTTAATTTATTAGTAACTTAATATAGTTAAGACTTAATCTTAATTGTTAATTGATTTACTGTAATGAACTGTGGGCTATTTAACTCTTATACACATGATACACGGGGCAACTTTTTTTGAGCAACACTGCTTGAGCATTTTTCCATTGAGAATGGGTAACCAATTTCTATCTGGATATTTTAGATCGGTCGTGGGCCCTGTGTCACACCTGGTTGCCTGTTGACGGCAACATTTCCCAAAGTTGCCCGGCAACATTGCTCAAAAAGTGTGTATCATCAGCCTTCGAAGTTCTGGTATAGAATAGCACATTATCAGTTGTACATAATAAAGAAAAGGAATAAAATGAAGAGCTGAAATAAAAACATTTTTGTAGAATATCTTTTAAGACATTTTAACATTTGAAATTAGTTATTTTGGCTACTAAAACATTAAAGATTATTTTTTCAACTGTACTAGGTTACTGTTTCTGACATGGGTACAATTAGAACAAAAGTACTTTTCTTTATGAACTGGAAGTGAAGAATATTAATATATAATTTTATATAATATTTAATGTAGTAGACAAAAGCAATATGGAATAAAAAAAGTTTTTAATTACTAGTTTTTGTGTGGTAATATACAGTGGGGCAAAAAAGTATTTAGTCAGCCACTAATTGTGCAAGTTCTCCCACTTAAAAAGATGAGAGAGGCCTGTAATTTTCATCATAGGTATACCTCAACTATGAGAGACAAAATGAGAAAAAAAATCCAGAAAATCACATTGTAGGATTTTTAAAGAATTAATTGGTAAATTCCTTGGTAAAATAAGTATTTGGTCACCTACAAACAAGCAAGATTTCTGGCACACACCGCCCGGGCAACGAAGGAGTGGCTTCGTAAGAAGCATTTCAAGGTCCTGGAGGGGCCTAGCCAGTCTCCAGATCTCACCCCCCTAGAAAATCTTTGGAGGGAGTTGAAAATCCGTGTTGCCCAGTGACAGCCCCAAAACATTACTGCTCTTGAGGAATGGGCCAAAATACCAGCAACAGTGTGTGACAACCTTGTGAAGACTTACAGAAAACGTTTGACCTCTGTCATTGCCAACAAAGGGTATATAACAAAGTATTGAGATGAAATTTTGTTATTGACCAAATACTTATTTTCCACCATAATTTGCAAATAAATTCTTTAAAAATCCTACAATGTGATTTTCTGGATTTTTTTTTTTCTCATTTTGTTTCTCATAGTTGAGGTATACCTATGATGAAAATTACAGGCCTCTCTCATCTTTTTAAGTGGGAGAACTTGCACAATTGGTGGCTGACTAAATACTTTTTTCCCCCACTGTAAAAAGCAAAAAGTGTCCCAACTCTATACAGCCTACCATATATAGGATGGTGGAGAGTTGACAGAAAAGTAGAGGCAGAAACTGGCTGTATTGCAAACTTGCCTACTATATACATTATGCAAATGTTTATCCGATGTCCAAATTCACAGCAAGGGAGAGGGTGGCGATTTGAGCCTATGGGATATTGAGCCACTCCTAGGAATCCAAAAAATTGGTCATGTGACTGCAAATATTTTAAGAGTCATCCATTTTATTCACCTTGTGATGGACAGAGGCCCATGTAACTACATTGGTAACCTTTCTTTTTTTATTATTATTATTGTATTTTATGTTTTTTGGGACTCATATGTTAGTGCTGTAGGAAGTTATAATATGAGGTTATACTGTTGGCAGGATGTTAGCTCAACTGCTGGATGATAAAAGTTAAAATAGTAAGCGTGGGGTAATTTAAGCTAAAAGTCCTGGGTTAAGTTGAGCTCCTCTTGCTTCTTATGATTACTTATAAACGGGTGTAGGCAGCGGACGGGCCTGACGGGCACAGGCCCACCCACTCTGATGAAAGGCCCCCCCAGTTTATTATACACGGTAAGACTTTCAGTTCCATGCCCTCAAATGTACCATCATTATGGAGTAACACAAAATACACAAACATATGCTTTGAGGTTCATAAATAGTACAATTAATATGCAACATGTCTAGGCTATATTCAAAGTTTAAGTGGAAGAGGTGTTAGTGAGGCCAGCAGGGGGTGCTCACCCTGCAGTCTGTGTGGGTCCTAACGCCCCAGTATAGTGACGGGGACACTATACTGTAAAAAGCACCGTCCTTCGGAGATGTTAAACTGAGGTCCTGACTCTCTGTGGTCATTAAAAATCCCAGGATGTCCTTCGAAAAAGAGTAGGGGTATAAACCCCGGCATCCTGGCCAAATTTGCCCATTGGCCTCTGACCATCATGGCCTCCTAATCATCCCCATACACTGATTGGCTTCATAACTCTGTCTCCTCTCCACCAATAAGCTGGTGTGTGATGCGCACTATGGCTGCCGTCGCATCATCCTGGTGGTGGTTGTGGAGATTCCCCCGCTTGCGGCCCACCGGCGGACACCGCCCTCGGTTCACCTGCGTTTTGCTCATCGTTATTCCAGTGGACCACCAGCGGCAGCCTTTTCCGACAGCGTTCCGCTGACGAGCCGCTGGTTTATAATTACTGTTTGCTGGCGGTCCACGGTCAGTCCATGGTTCATTATCAGTTGGATTACTAACCAAAATGTCCTTGCACACAATAATGGATCAAAAACAATGTACAATCACAAGTGTACATTTATTTTCAGTGAACAAATTAAATATACACATTTATTTACAGTATCAGATGGTTTTATCCAATGTGACTTTTAAATAGAAGCATTCAGTTCACATATTTGCACCTGTACAAAAGTTAACCACAAAATCAACCATGGTTTTACTACAATAACCAACCATTGTTTAACTATGATTGTTGTAGTAAATCCACAGTAACTACCATATGGTCTTACTACAGCATAGTATTCAGAAAGTATTCAGACCCCCTTAAATTTTTCACTCTTTGTTATATTGCAGCCATTTGCTAAAATCATTTAAGTAATTTTTTTTCCTCATTAATGTACACACAGCACCCCATATTGACAGAAAAACACAGAATTGTTGACATTTTTGCAGATTTATTAAAAAAGAAAAACTGAAATATCACATGGTCCTAAGTATTCAGACCCTTTGCTGTGACACTCATATATTTAACTCAGGTGCTGTCCATTTCTTCTGATCATCCTTGAGATGGTTCTACATCTTCATTTGAGTCCAGCTGTGTTTGATTATACTGATTGGACTTGATTAGGAAAGCCACACACCTGTCTACATAAGACCTTACAGCTCACAGTGCATGTCAGAGCAAATGAGAATCATGAGGTCAAAGGAACTGCCTGAAGAGCTCAGAGAAAGAATTGTGGCAAGGCACAGATCTGGCCAAGGTTACAAAAAAATTTCTGCTGCGCTTAAGGTTCCTAAGAGCACAGTGGCCTCCATAATCCTTAAATGGAAGACGTTTGGGACGACCAGAACCCTTCCTAGAGCTAGCCGTCCAGCCAAACTGAGCTATCGGGGGAGAAGAGCCTTGGTGAGAGAGGTAAAGATGAACCCAAAGATGTATGCAGAGTGGCCCGACGGAAGCCTCTCCTCAGTGCAAGACACATGAAAGCCCGCATGGAGTTTTAGCTAAAAATATGTATTTTTAATCTAGATTTAAACTGAGAGAGTGTGTCTAAGCCCCAAACATTATCAGGAAGGCTATTCGAGAGTTTGAGTAAAATGCAAAAAAGTTCTGCCTCCTTTACTGGACTTCGATATCCTGGGTACTATCAATTGTCCATAGATTTGTGACATTATTTGGCTTACCTTGCTATTATTTGGTTAAATCACAATTCAATTTTATTCTAGATCCCTTAGTAAACAAATTATTTGTCCTCAGTATTTAGGGAACAGGCACAGTCTCTATGGAATGGACTATATATGCCACAGTATTACTGACATGGGAGGAAGATCATATCTGTAATTTACACAACTGTTCAAAAGTCTGGGGTCAGTAGGATTTTTTGCATCTTTGAAAGAAGTCTGTTATACCCACCATAGCTCCATTTATTGTAAAAAAAAAAAAAAAAACGTAAACCAAAAACATTGTGAAATGATATTACAATTCAAGAGAGCTTGTTTTTTATTTGAATATGTTCAAATGTAATGCATTTCTGTGATCAAAGCTGAATCTCCAGCATCATTACTCCAGTCTTCAGTGTCACATGATCCTTAAGAAATCATTCTAATATGCTGATTTGCTGCTCAAGAAACATTTCTGATTATCAATATAAAAACAGATGTGCTGATAAATATTTTAGTGTAAACTGATTTTTTTCCAGAATTCATTGTTAAATAGACTCCAGACCTTTAAATGGTAGTGTACAATACTGTTCAAAAGTTTGCTGTGAGATTTTTTAAGAAATGCATATTATTATTCAACTAGGATGCATTAAATTGATTAGAAGTGAGAGTAAAGATTTTAGTTTCAAATAAACACTGTTAATTTTAAAATTTATATTCATCAACGAATCCTGAAAAAAAAAAAAACTAATCAGGAATATTTCTTGAGTAGCAAATCAGCATATTAGAATTATTTCTGAATAATCATGTAAGACTGAAGAGTAATGATGCTGAAAATTCAGCTTTGATCACAGAAATAAAATACATTTTCACATCACTCACTCAAGTTTGGATGTCAGAAACTTCTTAAAATAACTTTAATAAAGAAGTGTAACAGATGCATGTTGATATAGGCAAATATGTAGTGAAAAATGCATATGAAGTGATTAAACCCTCTGGCCCTCTTTGTTTAGGAGTCACACTTGCCTCCTTCGCGGTCAAAAGTGACCGAAGCCTTGAAATGTAACTTGTTTTTTGTTTTTTCTCAGGAAAATCAATATAATATATTTTTGTTCAATAATAGTTTTTGATTATTTTTTATGATTTTGAGGGAATTTTATGAAATTATGCAATATTTAAACAATTTTAATGAGATATTTTCTCCATTAGAATTAATATATATATATATATATATATATTTTTTTTTTTTTTACTATTTTTTAATAAATGCAATATTTCACATTAATGAACGCATAGAAAGCATTTTTGTTACTCAGTATTTGGTAATTAAAAAAATCTAACAAAATAAGGAATGGATAGTGATAATTCAAAAAAAACTTTATACAAAACGTTTTGTAATTAATTGCTATTTTATTCAATGTAATTCAATAAATGTTAATAAAACTTCAGAAGGGAACAGCAATTATGATGAAACAATAAACTAACAACAGAAGGGAACAACAATTATGATGAAACACAATAAACTAACAACAGCAAAAACAATCAGTATCAAACAGTAGATTTAAAAAAAGAGGAATAAAAATGTAATAATTATAAACAATTTTAACAAAATATATACAAACTGTAATTATTTTATGCATTGCTGCACATGCAACAGATCAGGAACATCTGTTAGGCTAAAACAAGATCAAATACAATAATTATCAAACCGTAAATTGAAGAAAAATAGGAATACAAATAAACGAAATAACCATTACTAAATAGAATTGTAAATATTTACATACAAACTGTAATTATTTTACACATTGCTGCAAATGCAACAGACAGTATTACAGTGTCTTTTGCACACTGGAAGTTTGCACTTTATGCAAAAACTGCTGGTTTTCACATCCTTTGGCCAGCACATTTGGAACCTTTTTCTTTTCTGTAAGAGACTGGTCATAGAGGGATGAGTCGTGGAGGGACCAGCTGCAGAGGGACCAGCCGTGAAGGAACCAGCCGTGGAGGGACCAGCCGTGGAGGGACCAGCTGTTGAGGCATGAGCCGCGGAGGCACCAGCCGTGGCGGGACCAGTAGGGGAGGGACCAGCACACGAGCCATGGAGGGACCAGCAGTGGAAGCACCAGCCGTGGAGGGACCAGCCGCGGAGGGACCAGCTGCAGAGGGACCAGCTGCAGAGGGACCAGCCGTGAAGGAACCAGCCGTGGAGGGACCAGCCGTGGAGGGACCAGCTGTGGAGGCACCTGCTGTGGAGGCACCTGCCGTGAAGGAACCAGCTCCGAAGGAACCAGCTGCAGAAGGACCTGCTGTGGAGGCACCTGCCGTGAAGGAACCAGCTGCAGAAGGACCAGCCGTGGAGGAACCAGCTCCGAAGGGACCAGCTGCAGAAGGACCAGCCGTGGAGGCACCGGCCGTGGAGGAACCAGCTCCGAAGGGACCAGCTGCAGAAGGACCAGCCGTGGAGGCACCGGCCGTGGAGGAACCAGCTCCGAAGGGACCAGCTGCAGAAGGACCAGCCGTGGAGGCACCGGCCGTGGAGGAACCAGCTCCGAAGGGACCAGCTGCAGAAGGACCAGCCGTGGAGGCACCGGCCGTGGAGGAACCAGCTCCGAAGGGACCAGCTGCAGAAGGACCAGCCGTGGAGGCATCTGCCATGGAGGAACCAGCTCCGAAGGGACCAGTTGCAGAAGGAACCGCCGTGGAGGCACCAGCTCCGAAGGGACCAGCTGGAGGGACGTGTGTGTGTGTGTGTGCGCGAGAGAGAGAGCCTCTTTTGCATTTTTTTTTTCATTTCTTGATTTTATTTCACATATTTTCAAAATGTGCTCTGTTCCAGTCTTACCAGTTCATTTCACTGTATATATGTGTATGCGTGTGTGTGGGTGTCTATTTTGCACTCCTGATATTCTAGAGAGTCACCCCTTGATTGCTGCACACTTTTTTCTGATCAGTGGCTGATTTGTACACTGCAAATACGTCAGTGTTAAATTCCCAGTGTTAAAGCATGTCAGAGTAAAGTGTTGACGTTATAGAGTTAGATTTTGAGAAATTAACACTATCAGAGATAGAAGCTGATTTGATTCAGTGTAAAATCACAGTGTTACAGGTAACCAACACTTGCCAATGTTATTTCCAACATCCTGGTATTTATGCAGCGCTGTCACTGAAGAATCTTCCAGACGCCATTTTCCCTCAGTTTCAGAATAGCAACTGGTAAGTCAAGCAACCTCAGTGTTTGTACTTTATAGACTTTCTGTATGGAAATACAGTTATAAATGTACTGTTAGTTAAATGACTTAAGACAGAGTTTTAAGTGAGAGTTTGGCGGTTCAATCGTGGTTGTTTGTGTAGTTAGTTCGCCGAACTAGGCAGTACTTTCTTGACTTCTATTCAATACTGACAGCTATTAGAATGTTATTTTAAGTAACTGTTAATTGAATGTACATGAGTGTGTTTAAATGGCCGCGTTTTCTCCCGCATGGTGCCTAAAAGCATAACATTTACATGTACACTTACAGGTAACATTTACAGGTATTTCTGTCTCCGTGTTACAGCCACCAGTCTGTGTAAAAAAAAAAAGTTTCCTTTAATTCGTATTTTAGCGCCCAAACGAGCGAGGGGAAGCTCAGTCTCTGCTGGTGCAATTCTTCCAGATGCCATTTTCCCTCGCTTAAGAGAGTTGCTGAAGTATATCTGGTGAGTAAATTAATAAAGTAATTTAATGTACATAAGTGTGTTTAAATGGCTGCCTTTTTGCTCTTCCTCAGACATTTGTTCACCCAAAAATGAAATAAAATCAACACTACTTCTTTAATCCGTATTTTAGGTGGAAACTAGCAAAGGGAAAGCCCTGCCTCTGCTCTTGCAGTACTTCCAGACGCCATTGTCTACACTTAAGAGAGTTAAAGATACTTCTCTGGTAAGTAAAACTTAAAGGGTACTTAAATATTTCACCAAAAATGAAAATTCTGTCATTAATTACTCACCCTCATGTCGTTTCAAACCCGTAAGACAAGGCTACTACCACGATCAAGGTCCAGAAACGTATAAAGGAGATAGGTAAAACAATCCATGTGACATCAGGGGTTCAACTGTAATTTTACGAAGCTACGAGAATAGTTTTTGTGCACAAAAGAAAGAAAAAAAACAGACTTTATTCAAATTTGTCTCCGCGTCACCCTAGCGTCATTTTGGAGAATATCCACTGAACGCAAACAGCATATGCTTTTGTGTCAGCTGCACCACACGGATACGTTGTTTTCGTTCGAATCAAAGTGTACATACAACATAGAAAATTAATGGGGTCTGAGAGCTCTCACATTCCATCAAAAATATCTGAATTTGTGTTCCGAAGATGAACGGAGGTCTTACGGGTGAGTAATGACAGAATTTTTATTTTTGGGTGAACTAACCCTTTAAAGGGGTCATATGATGCGATTACAAGTTTTCCTTTCTCTTTGGAGTGTTACAAGCTGATTGTGCGTAGATAAGATCGCTGAAGTTGCAAAGACTAAAGTTTCAAAACCAAAGAGATATTCTTTATCAAAGTTCTGTTACACTACACATGTTTAGAACAAATTGTACTATGCACTTTCTCCACAGAAGCTCAGTCTGTCCTCCGCTATATTTTCAGATGCGCTCGTTTCAAACTACTGTATATCGATATAAACGGTATTGCCTTATATCGTATCGCTTATAAAGAATATATAGATATATCGTACAAACTCAATATACCGCCCAGCCCTAGTACATACTCTAAACTCCATAAATCACTGAACTGAATGCTCTTTTGAATATATTCTAGTATTTGATTTAGGGATGCCAACAATTAATCAACAATTGATTAATTGTCGATAATCTTTTAAAGGAGGTATGTCTAATGAGATTAGATTGACCAAGTTGTAGGCTATCATAAAGAAAATTCTTGTGCCCGAATTAGCTAAAATATTAAAATATTATAGGATTGTTGTATGTTATTGCATGTCTCTATTACAGTGTTTCAGCATGAAAGTCTTAAAAGTTTGTTAGTTTAATTGGCAAAACAAATGATGCTGACAAGTTTTCTCATTGTATCTCATAGGACTAGGGCTACATGATCAATTGTATTTCATTAATGATCATGATTTGAGATTCTCTTAAGCAAAAATACTATTATCATTGGGACAGACTTGTGTATGGATGAAATGGTTCTCGCCATGAAATATAGCCATAGATGCTGGAATGGCGTTAAGAAGAAAACAAACAAACAAAATTTCATGCTAGAGGTTGCCAGATGTTAAGATTTTGAATCACCCATTCATATAGCTAATCTGTACAGAAAGAATGCAGTGTGGTGCTTTTGTTTACTGTCAGTAATTATGAAGATATTTCCTTTTTCTCCTTTAATAGATATATCTGCCAAAACTTCATCAAGCCACTTGGACACATTCTCCATGTTGAGTAGAGAGGATAGTGAGAGTGATGAGCATACCTTGTCTAAAACAGCGTGCATGGACAACGAGGTGTTACAGGGTGCTTCAGCCAGAGATGTGAGGAAGGAGAGGTTTATTTATGTAGAAAGCATTAACAGCTTAATTAAAAGTTACATCTATTCATGATCATTCCCATTCTAGTTTCTGATGTATGAAGGACAATATAAGGACTTAATTAAAGGGGTAGATCACCCAAAATTTCTGCCATTTACTCACCCTCCAATTATTCCCTGTAGGAAGGTAGATCTCCAGCATAGATGCAAACTCCTCACCTTTCAGTGAATTATTATTATAATTTTTTTTTTTGTTAGTTAAAAATAACAGTTTTGGACATACAAGGTAATAAAAATAACCTTAAAGTAACTACAAAACAGCATGTAAATAAATATCTTTAAAATAAATTCTGTGTGGAGCATGCCCCCAATCCGTGCAATGTTCTCACATTTTTTCCCCCTTACCTGTTTGCATCTCTGTCCAGGAACAAGGTGGGCACCCTTGATTTAAACACTTGTGGCTCAATAGGAGTTAGTTCTCTTTAGAGAGAATGTGTACAGTTGAGACAACATGTACAGCTCTGAACTATTATATATTATTATATTACACACACACACACTCGCATATGTATATATACACACACACACACATATATATATATATATATGTATATATATATATACAGTAAGTATCGCTTTTTATTTCTCCTCTTTCCTACTACTAGTTTCGCTTCTGTTTCAGTTTTTATAACCATTTCTTTGTGTAAGTTGTTTCTTAGCATGTGTGTTTGGCAGTGTTATTTTTTAGGATTCCTGATAAACTACTGTCGTTTGATTTGTATTATTTGTTATTTATTTAAATTTTAGTTAAATTATGTCTGAATTTATTATGTCTGTGTAGGTCTTTTATTAAGTTTTAAGTTTTATTTAATTTGAGTTATTTTAATACTTCAACAAACTAAATGAAAATGAAATGTATATATTGAATTTATAAATGTGTACAGTGGGTACGGAAAGTATTCAGACCCCCTTAAAATTTTCACTCTTAACAATATTGCAGCCATTTGCTAAAATCATTCAAGTTAAGTTTTTTTCCTCATTAATGTACACACAGCACCCCATATTGACAGAAAAACACAGAATTGTTGACATTTTTGCAGATTTATTAAAAAAGAAAAACTGAAATATCACATGGTCCTAAGTATTCAGACCCTTTGCTGTGACACTCATATATTTAACTCAGGTGCTGTCCATTTCTTCTGAGCATCCTTGAAAAATTAATGGGGTCTGAGAGCTCTCACATTCCATCAAAAATATCTGAATTTGTGTTCCGAAGATGAACGGAGGTCTTACGGGTGAGTAATGACAGAATTTAAATTTTTGGGTGAACTAACCCTTTAAGTGTTGCATTTTATGGACTTTCGTGTATTGAAGAATACACGTCAGCATGTATTGTTAGTTCAATTATTTGTGATATAGCAAAAGAAATTCAATTTTAATGTGTTATTTGTTGCCTTTGTATAGTTATCTAACAAATGTATCTAAATACTTTTTAAATTTGCTTGTCGTTTTGTTGCAACTGATAATCATCTTTAGAGTATGATTTACAGGTTTGGTTTTTAAAGTGGGGAAGAATGATTTGCAAGGTTCAATACCTGAGCCAAAAGAAGTATGTTAAGATAGGGGAGGCTTGCTTTGAGATTTTCATCGCTGAAGGTAGGTTTTTTTTCCTCAAAAATGAAAAGGTTTTGCATATGTGTTAACTACATTTTGATAAATGTTTTACTATTTAAAAAAAATTATAATTTCAATAGCCAGAGAAAAGTTCTCCATACAACAAGACAAGACCCTGACAGTGACGGACGATGGAGGAATAGAGATTGATGCTGATGTGTTTCCAGAGTTGGTGACCAAGGATGTGTGCTTGGTCATTCATGGTGATTCTAATGAAGGTATGTCTTGTGCAAGAATGAGATTAGATTGACCAAGTTGTAGGCTATCATAAAGAAAATTCTTGTGCCCGAATTAGCTAAAATATTAACAGTTATTAGGATTGTTGTATGTTATTGCATGTCTCTATTACAGTGTTTCAGCATGAAAGTCTTAAAAGTTTGTTAGTTTAATTGGCAAAACAAATGATGCTGACAAGTTTTCTCATTGTATCTCATAGGACTAGGGCTACATGATCAATTGTATTTCATTAATGATCATGATTTGAGATTCTCTTAAGCAAAAATACTATTATCATTGGGACAGACTTGTGTATGGATGAAATGGTTCTCGCCATGAAATATAGCCATAGATGCTGGAATGGCGTTAAGAAGAAAACAAACAAACAAAATTTCATGCTAGAGGTTGCCAGATGTTAAGATTTTGAATCACCCATTCATATAGCTAATCTGTACAGAAAGAATGCAGTGTGGTGCTTTTGTTTACTGTCAGTAATTATGAAGATATTTCCTTTTTCTCCTTTAATAGATATATCTGCCAAAACTTCATCAAGCCACTTGGACACATTCTCCATGTTGAGTAGAGAGGATAGTGAGAGTGATGAGCATACCTTGTCTAAAACAGCGTGCATGGACAACGAGGTGTTACAGGGTGCTTCAGCCAGAGATGTGAGGAAGGAGAGGTTTATTTATGTAGAAAGCATTAACAGCTTAATTAAAAGTTACATCTATTCATGATCATTCCCATTCTAGTTTCTGATGTATGAAGGACAATATAAGGACTTAATTAAAGGGGTAGATCACCCAAAATTTCTGCCATTTACTCACCCTCCAATTATTCCCTGTAGGAAGGTAGATCTCCAGCATAGATGCAAACTCCTCACCTTTCAGTGAATTATTATTATAATTTTTTTTTTTGTTAGTTAAAAATAACAGTTTTGGACATACAAGGTAATAAAAATAACCTTAAAGTAACTACAAAACAGCATGTAAATAAATATCTTTAAAATAAATTCTGTGTGGAGCATGCCCCCAATCCGTGCAATGTTCTCACATTTTTTCCCCCTTACCTGTTTGCATCTCTGTCCAGGAACAAGGTGGGCACCCTTGATTTAAACACTTGTGGCTCAATAGGAGTTAGTTCTCTTTAGAGAGAATGTGTACAGTTGAGACAACATGTACAGCTCTGAACTATTATATATTATTATATTACACACACACACACTCGCATATGTATATATACACACACACACACATATATATATATATATATGTATATATATATATACAGTAAGTATCGCTTTTTATTTCTCCTCTTTCCTACTACTAGTTTCGCTTCTGTTTCAGTTTTTATAACCATTTCTTTGTGTAAGTTGTTTCTTAGCATGTGTGTTTGGCAGTGTTATTTTTTAGGATTCCTGATAAACTACTGTCGTTTGATTTGTATTATTTGTTATTTATTTAAATTTTAGTTAAATTATGTCTGAATTTATTATGTCTGTGTAGGTCTTTTATTAAGTTTTAAGTTTTATTTAATTTGAGTTATTTTAATACTTCAACAAACTAAATGAAAATGAAATGTATATATTGAATTTATAAATGTGTACAGTGGGTACGGAAAGTATTCAGACCCCCTTAAAATTTTCACTCTTAACAATATTGCAGCCATTTGCTAAAATCATTCAAGTTAAGTTTTTTTCCTCATTAATGTACACACAGCACCCCATATTGACAGAAAAACACAGAATTGTTGACATTTTTGCAGATTTATTAAAAAAGAAAAACTGAAATATCACATGGTCCTAAGTATTCAGACCCTTTGCTGTGACACTCATATATTTAACTCAGGTGCTGTCCATTTCTTCTGAGCATCCTTGAGATGGTTCTACACCTTAATTTGAGTCCAGCTGTGTTTGATTATACTGATTGGACTTGATAAGGAAAGCCACACACCTGTCTATATAAGACATTACCGCTCACAGTGCATGTCAGAGCAAATGAGAATCATGAAGTCAAAGGAACTGCCTGAAGAGCTCAGAAAGTTGTAGAAAGTCAACCATCACTGCAGCCCTCCACCAGTCGGGGCTTTATGGCAGAGTGGCCCGACGGAAGCCTCTCCTCAGTGCAAGACACATGAAAGCCCGCATGGAGTTTGCTAAAAAAAACACCTGAAGGACTCCAAGATGGTGAGAAATAAGATTCTCTGGTCTGATGAGACCAAGATAGAACTTTTTGGCCTTAATTCTAAGCGGTATGTGTGGAAAAAACCAGGCACTGCTCATCACCTGCCCAATACAGTCCCAACAGTGAAGCATCGTGGTGGCAGCATCATGCTGTGGGGGTGTTTTCAGCTGCAGGGACAGGACGACTGGTTGCAATCGAGGGAAAGATGAATGCGGCCAAGTACAGGGATATCCTGGACAAAAACCTTCTCCAGAGTGCTCAGGACCTCAGACTGGGCCAAAGGTTTACCTTCCAACAAGACAATGACCCTAAGCACACAGCTAAAATAACGAAGGAGTGGCTTCACAACAACTCTGTGACTGTTCTTGAATGGCCCAGCAAGAGCCCTGACTAAAACCCAATTGAGCATCTCTGGAGAGACCTAAAAATGGCTGTCCACCAACGTTTACATCCAACCTGACAGAACTGGAGAGGATCTGCAAGGAGGAATGGCAGAGGATCCCCAAATCCAGATGTGAAAAACTTGTTGCATCTTTCCCAAAAAGACTCATGGCTGTATTAGATCAAAAGGGTGCTTCTACTAAATACTGACCAAAGGGTCTGAATACTTAGGACCATCTGATATTTCAGTTTTTCTTTTTTAATAAATCTGCAAAAATGTCAACAATGCTGTGTTTTTCTGTCAATATGGGGTGCTGTGTGTACATTAATGAGGAAAAAAAATTAACTTAAATGATTTTAGCAAATGGCTGCAATATAACAAAGAGTGAAAAATGTAAGGGGGTCGGAATACTTGCCGTACCCACTGTATACATAATAAACATACACAAAATACACACATATTACGTACACAAAAACTTTTATTTTGGATGTGATTAATCGCGATTAATCGTTGCCCAGCACTAGTTTGGATATATTAAAGGTTAAAATGAACAACTGATTTGTATACAAACATTTAAATTGCACTTAAGGGAGTTTTCTTTAATGAAACAATTATGTTTCCATTCTAATTTTTTTTTGGAAATATACAGTGGGTACGGAAAGTATTCAGAACCCCTTCAATTTTTCACTTTTTGTTATATTGCAGCCATTTGCTAAAATCATTTAAGTTAACGTTGAACTGTAAGGTCTTATATAGACAGGTGTGTGACTTTCCTAATCAAGTCCAATCAGTATAATCAAACACAACTGGACTCAAATGAAGGTGTAGAACCATCTCAAGGATGATCAGAAGAAATGGACAGCACCTGAGTTAAATATATGAGTGTCACAGCAAAGGGTCTGAATACTTAGGACCATGTGATATTTCAGTTTTTCTTTTTTGTAGGCTATCATAAAGAAAATTCTTGTGCCCGAATTAGCTAAAATATTAACAGTTATTAGGATTGTTGTATGTTATTGCATGTCTCTATTACAGTGTTTCAGCATGAAAGTCTTAAAAGTTTGTTAGTTTAATTGGCAAAACAAATGATGCTGACAAGTTTTCTCATTGTATCTCATAGGACTAGGGCTACATGATCAATTGTATTTCATTAATGATCATGATTTGAGATTCTCTTAAGCAAAAATACTATTATCATTGGGACAGACTTGTGTATGGATGAAATGGTTCTCGCCATGAAATATAGCCATAGATGCTGGAATGGCGTTAAGAAGAAAACAAACAAACAAAATTTCATGCTAGAGGTTGCCAGATGTTAAGATTTTGAATCACCCATTCATATAGCTAATCTGTACAGAAAGAATGCAGTGTGGTGCTTTTGTTTACTGTCAGTAATTATGAAGATATTTCCTTTTTCTCCTTTAATAGATATATCTGCCAAAACTTCATCAAGCCACTTGGGCTAATTCTCCATGTTGAGTAGAGAGGATAGTGAGAGTGATGAGCATACCTTGTCTAAAACAGCGTGCATGGACAACGAGGTGTTACAGGGTGCTTCAGCCAGAGATGTGAGGAAGGAGAGGTTTATTTATGTAGAAAGCATTAACAGCTTAATTAAAAGTTACATCTATTCATGATCATTCCCATTCTAGTTTCTGATGTATGAAGGACAATATAAGGACTTAATTAAAGGGGTAGATCACCCAAAATTTCTGCCATTTACTCACCCTCCAATTATTCCCTGTAGGAAGGTAGATCTCCAGCATAGATGCAAACTCCTCACCTTTCAGTGAATTATTATTATAATTTTTTTTTTTGTTAGTTAAAAATAACAGTTTTGGACATACAAGGTAATAAAAATAACCTTAAAGTAACTACAAAACAGCATGTAAATAAATATCTTTAAAATAAATTCTGTGTGGAGCATGCCCCCAATCCGTGCAATGTTCTCACATTTTTTCCCCCTTACCTGTTTGCATCTCTGTCCAGGAACAAGGTGGGCACCCTTGATTTAAACACTTGTGGCTCAATAGGAGTTAGTTCTCTTTAGAGAGAATGTGTACAGTTGAGACAACATGTACAGCTCTGAACTATTATATATTATTATATTACACACACACACACTCGCATATGTATATATACACACACACACACATATATATATATATATATGTATATATATATATACAGTAAGTATCGCTTTTTATTTCTCCTCTTTCCTACTACTAGTTTCGCTTCTGTTTCAGTTTTTATAACCATTTCTTTGTGTAAGTTGTTTCTTAGCATGTGTGTTTGGCAGTGTTATTTTTTAGGATTCCTGATAAACTACTGTCGTTTGATTTGTATTATTTGTTATTTATTTAAATTTTAGTTAAATTATGTCTGAATTTATTATGTCTGTGTAGGTCTTTTATTAAGTTTTAAGTTTTATTTAATTTGAGTTATTTTAATACTTCAACAAACTAAATG